>NC_062969.1:2451172-2608381 GCF_023119035.1 Salvia hispanica | reverse complement strand
TGCTATCGGATATATGTCCTTTTTTTAAAATACGGGATGACGTTGGGTGTGGTTCCTCGAAACCAATGACGCCTGATTGAGCCTTAGTAATTGCTTGGTTCTATTATATTGTTGGCTTGGTTGGAAACTGATTTTTTTTGCTTACTAATGACTGAAAATTTGCTTGTTCACAAGATATTATCTTATTAGAATAATGACGTTTGTGTGCGTAATAATGGATGAGTCATTGTTTGTTTCTGCCATATGAGTTGCTTGCTTAACAATTAGTTTTGTAAATGGTCAAAAGAAGTATTAGTTTTGTTTGTATTTATTTTGGTCGTGCAACACAGGATGCAATTATACAATGCTGAGAAAGAGGAAGACAACCGAAGAGCTTGAGATAGAAGAGGAATGCGAAAGACAATTTGCAGAAGCTCAAAGTCGGTCTGAAAATGAGGGTTGATCAGGGAAAAATTCTGATAAAGACAAATAACTATGAATGGTGAATGATATTTTTTGAATGTTGAAAAGATGGCGGCAGAGTACCCCAAACATTGAATAGTGAATGCTATTGTTTTAGAAAAATGACAATAACTTTGTTTTGTTTTGTTAGGAATATTGGTTTATTTTGGTGTAGTCACGGGTGGTTTCAGAATTTCTTTTGTGGTTGTACTGTTTGCATATGACATGCATAGAAAAATACGTTAGAACACTGTAATATAGGCAAGCAAAATAAACTAATGATTTTCAAACCAAGCAAATTCTAAAACATAGACAATAAAAAATACTTATAAAATCAAGCAAGTTGCGATACAAATCCAATGTTGATTATGAAAGTACATCAAGGGCTAGTCGAATTCAATTAATTATAAATTGACATGTTATATATGATATGCAATTTGGAAAGAATAACCAAGCATTAAAATAAATGTTACCAAGCAAGATGATATGTAACAACTTCTTCTAATAAAACTTTTCTCACGGACAAATTTCCTTAATCACAAAGCGAAATGAAGCAAAGGCATATTAAACCAAATTAATGGCTCATCGATTTGTATTGATAGGGTGTAAAAGAACGTTAGTAAAAAGCAATATAGTATATATTGACATGCAATATGTGATCAATCATTTTGAACATTATTGATGAATCTGGAATACATGCCACTGATAAGCAATTTTAAACTAGGAATCAAGCAATATTAAACATCTAACCAACACGTTGATATTCTACATCCGAAGTCAAATAAGAAAGCAAAAAACTAATGTAATAATCAATCTATCACAATGATATGCAACTGCGGATTCAGTGGCCAGCAATAAAAGTAAAGTATAGAAGATTTGGTTCCACGTTTCCGAGTGTCGAAACCAGCTTCACGAGCATAAGCGTCGTAGAAAGCAATTCCGTCGTCCAAGCTATTGAATTTCTTGCCAATGAATGATTTTACTTTGTCAGGGCATTCGGGCACACAAGTAACTGCATATGATATAGAATAAGCAATTTCTATAAAAGAGGAAAGCAATACAAGGTACTAAATCAAGCAACCATAACTGCATATGAAATAGAATAAGCAATTTCTATAAAAGAGGAAAGCAATACAAGACACTAAATCAAGCAACCATAACTGCATATGATATAGAATAAGCAATTTCTATAAAAGAGGAAAGCAATACAAGGTACTAAATCAAGCAACCATAACTGCATATGATATAGAATAAGCAATTTCTATAAAAGAGGAAAGCAATACAAGGTACTAAATCAAGCAACCATAACTGCATATGATATAGAATAAGCAATTTCTATAAAAGAGGAAAGCAATACAAGGTACGAAATCAAGCAAACATGCGATTCAATATCAGTGTTAAATAAAAGCACAACAAGCACTTCTATGCAAGCACAGACAGTATTTAAAGCGATAAAATTGGTCGTCGATTATTAATTTGAGACAGCAACCAGAGATATTTTAACAACTAACATATGCAATTTCAGCCCAATAAGTAAGCAACCGAACATATTTAACCAAGCAATCTGACTTACGAATTCTGTATGGTGTAATAGAACTGCTCATTTACGAATTCAACTAGGAAGATACAAATATGAACTCCGTGAGATTTAATCACAAATTCAAAAACTTCATTTATGAATTCAACTAGAAAGATACAAATTCAGTACTTACATATCAAATTCGTGAAATTAATTTAACATATCAAAATTTACAACTACACGATTACATAAAATAGAATCACATATCGAAAACCAACAAACTGAAACCACACAATTACACGATTACACGATCAGAATTGCTTCTTACCGTCTACAAAATCAGTGAAATGGAAGTCATCAGGAACATCATTCTCCATGGATTGACTACTGATCGTAGATTGAAGGAAGAATTACAGATAACAAAATGAAAATAGCGCTGGAGATTAAAAGATTTGCAGAGACTGAAAATACCGATTGCGGTTTTTTGCTAAAGATTTGATAGATTAATGTCAAAAATAGAAGAAGGAGAGAATGAGGAAAGACCGTGTTTTATGTTTAGAGAGAAACGGCTGGAACTGAGCTTTCCAGTTATAGCTTTTTGCATATTTTAATTCATTTTTTCAAAAAAATCGAAAACTGGCAAGTGGCCTATTAAAATTGCATCTCCATCAAAATCTAACGGCTCAGATTGGTGGCACAGTGTCACCCAAAATACCGTTGTCATTTTAGCATTTCCTGGATGAGATAATTGTAAATCTCAATTAATATTTGATTATTATATAAGTTAACAGGGGGATGCACAATTTAACTTATTTATAGAAAGGTCGATTATATGATATCAAATTACATGATCGTTTGCAAGAAATCACCCGTAACAAAAAAAACTCCGATATCTTAAAGGTGCGATCGACTATGACCTACTATTATATTAAGTAACTAATGACTATAGATTCGTTGACTCCAATGTTAGTAATTGGGTTGAAGACAACCATGACTAAAAGAGTACAAGTGGATATGTGTTCTACGTGGGTGATGCTGCCTTCACTTGATGTTTATGAAGTAGCCCATTGGCACAACATCAAACTGCAAAGCCGAATATGTGGTCGTCACCTTCAGTGTTTGCCATGTGAGTTAACTTAGAAACGGAGCTTGGGTGACCAAAAATGAGCTCTATTTGAATGGATAACAAGTCGACGATTGTGCTATCTAAAATCCAGTGTTTCACAACCGAAACAAGCACATCGGCACTGGATATTATCTAAATTTAGATAATATGTAATCAAAATTTCTAGAATTAGGTATTAGAGAATTTAGGGTATCTAGATAATTTTTGTTAGAATTATCAAAATATAGAATTATCTAAAATATAGATATTATCTAATAACATATTTAGATTTTTATAGTGAAAATTCTAGATGTATGAACTAAAAAGAATAGAATGGAGAATTATAGAATAAGTAAGGAATGTCTATAAATATGAGTGAGTTAGTATAATTTTGTAGAAGTTGAAAAATAAGTGTTTCTTAGTTTGCCCACATCACCAATCACCAGCATCTCTTAAGTCATTTGTCGTATATTCCATCAATCATCTTTAAAAATATTTCTTCAAACATCTTTTAAAATATTTCTTTAAAGCGAAATCACATATCCAATATTGAAAATATTAAAAATAGGACGACCCATTTTGATAGCATTGAAGTGAGTTTTGTTATTTACATATATTTCTATCGTTGTTTACATAGACGAGGTGGTTAGACACACATATAACTGGATGATTTGTGATCTTCATAATATTGAAATTGAATTTATATACCATATATACTACATGTGATTTGCGATATATAATAGTTAATGATTTCGGATCTTATGCCGTCGAAATAGAAATATCATGACAATATTATTGCAATTTTGTTTAATATTGTTTGACTATAATTGTGTTTAAGTAATTACTTTTTGTATGCAATATATTTTCTTGTTAAATAGTAGATGTACAAGAAATTATAACATAATCGATTAATTACTTACCAATAAGTTGATCGTTACGATGTTTCCACACTATAAATATTTGGTTAAACATCAATCGAATACTTGTGGTGTTAGACAAGTTTTTTTGTGGTAGCGTTTTGTTTTTCAAGTGGCAGAAGAATAAAAATATCTTAACTTGTTAGCACAAAATTGAAGATTGTGAATATAACTGAATTTTTTTTAAATATCAGTAATCATAAAACTGTGTTTATATTGATCAACACATAACGAAATATTAGCTTGGGATTTTACTGCTCATTTTCAGCTAGTTGTTTGTATATTTGTTTGTTGGTTTTATTCTTCTTAATTTGAAGTTTGTGAATATAACTGAAACTTTTTTAAATATAAGTAATAATATTATGTCCTTTGGAAGGACTAAACTTTGTTTCTTTCATACGAAACTCACTGTCCCGATAACTTGATGCATAGGAAGCTAATGCAAATCCGATTGCAGGAAGGCGTGGCCGAGTTTATTGGAACGTTGAAGGTTAAAGTACTGAAAGGCACGAATCTAGCTGTTCGAGATATGCTATCTAGTGATCCATACGTTGTCTTGAAGCTCGGAAAGCAAGTCAGTAAATAAAACCTCCTTAATCTATACACCGCGTTTCCCATGTTTCTTTCCGGTGAACGATATTTATTCTTGTTCGTAGAGAGTTCAAACAGCTGTGGTGAAGAGCAACTTGAATCCCGTGTTGAACGAGGAACTTATGCTCTCCATTCCACAAAAATACGGCCCTATCAAGCTGGTACGAACCCCTCATATCACTGCGCTTGTTGCATGATCTGATATTGAATCCATCGTACATTGTAATGATCCTTTCGTGTCTGAAACCACAGGAAGTTTATGACTACGACACGTTCTCTGCGAATGATATAATGGGGGAAGTCGAGATAGACATTCAGACGATGATAACTTCTGCTACTGCATTCGGGGATGTTGGAGCGTTCGAGGGCATGAAGATCGGGAGATGGCTGAAGTCGAACGACAACGAGCTGTTGGAAGACAGCACAGTGAATATTGTGGATGGGAAGGTGAAGCAGTTAGTATCTTTGAAGCTGCAAAATGTGGAATCTGGAGAAATACTTCTTGAGCTGGAGTGGATGCCTCTTGATCAATAATCAGTAAAGTTTTGGTATTTTATGTAAATCACGCTTTTTACAATACTTTTACAGTATACATATAGAAATAGTTTTGGTTTCTTGATTCGATATTGATTACATTCATTCATGGAATATAGTAGTACAATGTTCATATGTAGTCACGTGTGTCTTTATGTTAGTACTTATCAATATTGTTAATACACTACATCTAATAAAAAAAAATTAATTACTCCCTCTGTCCCGGATAATTCGTCCTACTTTGACCAGACACAAGTTTGAAGAAATGTAATGAAAATTGAGTTGAAAAAGTTAGTGGAATGTGGGTTCTACTTTTATATATAGTTTTATAATAAAATGTGAATAAGAATGAGTTAGTGAAATATGAGGTCCACTATAAAAGTGAAATGAGACAAATCATGTGGGACGGACCGAAATGGAATACTGGGACGAATTATCCGGGACGGAGGGAGTAGATTACATGCATGCAGTGGCGAATTATCCTTAACAAGTAAGACTACGGCTAGGAAATAAAACAAAATAAACGATATAATTATAATTATAAAATTCATCAAATTATCATTATATTAGTACTAATATAATCAAGACCACTCAGCGTAAAGTACTCCATCCGTCTCAAAAGAATATATATTTTTTCTATTTACTATACATTTTTCATTTACTATTTACATATAATGATATTACTTTAAATTTTTTATTTAATTAATGTATAACCTCATATCAATATTTCAAAATATCTTAGTCCGTGCAATGCACGGGGTGGGCGTGATACTAACAAAAATTAAAGAGGGAGGATGTACTAAATATAGTGAGAGGTAAAAAGGTTTATAATTAATTAAATATATATTATAAAAATTAGTGGCATATGGAAAGAAATAAATCTATTTTAGTCTCATATATCACATTTGATTATTTCCTTGTTTGTATGATTTAGGGTTGGAAAGATTGGTTTGACTATTATAAATATACATCACATGTGCAAGATTTAGATGTTCATCTTTTTTTCTCTGACAAGATTTAGAGGTAGTTCTGCAAGATTCATGGATCTGGATCCGTATGTTCTCTAAACCCTAAACCTTTCCAATATTTTTCAAACAATTTTGAATTTCAAATATTTGTCATCATCTCACTTGTTTTTCTGACCAGATATAGAACTTATTGTGCAAGATTTGGGGCTGCGTATCAGTAAGTTCTCTAATTTTGTCTCTGTTTTTCAAATTTCAAATATTTGTGGTAATTTTTTTTCTCTACATCAACTTTTGGTCATCGATTTTTATCAGTTGTTTCGACATGATCATTCATGTCTATAACAACTGGATAATAAGTTTTCTTTGAACAAAAATTAACTACTATTCCTTTTATTTTATTTTCTGATTTATAGTTTGATCTTTCTTCTTTTAAATAGTACTATCTGATTTGTGTTTGTTATGCAGCCAAACAATCATATCTAACTGGAATGATGACAGAGTGAGTACTCCATTTTTGTTCATGTAATCATATATGGCTCAATTTAATTTTTGTTTTTGGTGATTTCAGTTTAAAAATCCAAGGTTCTTCAAAAGAGGATCCTATTCCAGTGTTTATTTATGCTGGGATAATCAAACTGGCAGTGACAATGCTATTGTGAAATACATTCCCCTGCCCAAACCTCTCACAACCGAGCTTCGTCAACGAATCCATCGGGAGATGCTTGCCCGACAGACTTTGGAACATCCTAATGTTATCAGGTTATTTACAAATTGTATCGACCTATTCAAGCAACATGTTTTCAGAACATAACTCATTAATTTTGTACGTGTTCATTTTGGTTTGGTTGCAGAACAATTGATTATCGATGGGGAGACGAGCAGTTACTTCCGAATTTCAAATTTGCAATGCCGAGAATTGGCGTCTCCCCTTCAACGGACCTTGCTAGGCACTTGACAAATTGTGGTCGCTTGTCGTCAATTGACACAAAAGTAGGTAGTAAGTACTTGACTTGTAGCAGTAAAAATTTATGTCCTTAGTTTTGAATGATAATGAATTCATTCTACTTTTGTAGAATTACATGTACCAAATACTCCAAGGCCTCTCCCATTGTCACTCACGAAGCATAGTTCATTGTGATCTTCGACTTGATAATTTGCTTCTTGATATTAGCCCCCAAACAATACTGATTACTGGTTTTAGTCATTCCATCAAACATGACGATCCTCCTTCGCCAATAAACCAGGTATGCTAATCTTCATACTACTATCTTTTGATTAGAACAATTTAAGACATGAATTAGTAAAGTAAGAGATACTCCTATATAAAAGAAAAAAAAGTGATTGGACTAATGTTAGAGCCAATAAAGGTTCCTAAATTAGAAATTGCTACTTTTACACTATGACAAAGGGAGTATATTTTTTTCTAACTAAACCACTCCGTTTAGAAAATACTACAGTTTGACCAATTTTATGATTATTTTTGACAATTTTCCAATTTCATTATATTTGCATACCTTCTTCTAACATACCAGTTTCTGAATAAGTAACATGTCCTTATCACAATGCACCTGAGATATTGGCACAAGATTCTTCCGAGATTACTCTCGCGACTGATATATGGTCATTGGGTTGTATATTTGCTGCGATGGTTAAGGGATCTAGTCCGTTTATTACACAAGACCTATTGTCTCACGGCATGCATCTCGAGCCATATCTTATAGAACTTTTTGCTGAGCTTCGACCCGATGCACTAGACCTTCTTGTAGTAAGTTTCGCCCCTTCTTTAACGTCATAGTTTCGAGACTTTCTGCATTTTATGAATAATTATTTGATATGAAGAATTTAATTTTTTTCTTCTTCCAGAAAATGCTCAAGATTGAACCCACTGAGAGGATGTCGGCTGTGGCTGCGCTGCAACACATATACTTTGATGGCTTCGAACCAAAGTTATAGAGTTGAACACGCATATATACTACTTTAATTTTTCATTTTCCTCCCTAATTCATAAATTAAAATTGATTTGTCAAATAAAACTTTACCTGACAATCAAAACAATACCCTTTTAATTTTATCAATCAAACAAATAAAAATAAAATTTTACACCATGCTTCGACCTACTCTACCTATTATCTATATTTGTTATTTCTCTCCCTTTCCGAACGTGTATCTCTCTAGCTATATTTCAATCACTCAACAAATCTCCAATATCTATGAAAAGTTTTGTTTTGCAATCGTTATATGCCCCAACATGATGTTTTTCTGCAACCACGAGGTACTAAATTTTAGTTTGTCTAGTCAATTTTGATATTTTAATTAGAGTGGAAAAATCAGAAAAGATACCTAAAATATATAAAAATTTATCATAATATTGCCATATTTTGTTACGTGAACAGTTGCAATTAGAATTGTTAGAATTTGTATAAAATTACTTTTAATTTGATATATAATGTGTGAAAATATAATTTAAATCGATATAGTTATATGAATTCAAAGTTTTGAGACATTTTTCAAAGATAGAAAATAATTATTTATAACTAATGTGTGGTGGTTGACATTAATACCCTTATGACGTTAATTGGAGGTTTTTGTGATTTGTTAATTGGTGATTGTTGCTAAATTGATTATGACGTTAATTGGAGGTTTTTGTGATTTGTTAATTGGTGATTGTTGCTAAATTGCTTATTTATTAATCGGAGAGTTTTGTGATCTGTTATTTGGTGATTGTTGTTGATTGGTAATTTATTAGTTGAAGATTTTTGTGATTTGTTAATTGGTGATTGTTGTTAATTGACGATTCGTTAATTGGAGGTTTTTGTGATTTGTTAATCGGTGATTGTTGCTAAATTGCTGATTTATTAATCGGAGAGTTTTGTGATTTGTTATTTGGTGATTGTTGTTGATTGGTGATTTATTAGTTGGAGATTTTTGTGATTTATTAATTGGTGATTGTTGTTAATTGGATTCATTAATTGGAGGTTTTTGTGATTTGTTAATTGGTGATTGTTGCTAAATTGCTGATTTATTAATTGGAGAGTTTTTTTATTTGTTATTTGGTGATTGCTGTTGATAGGTGATTTATTAGTTGGAGATTTTTGTGATTTGTTAATTGGCGATTAATTAATAGGAGGTTTTTGTGATTTGTTAATTGGGATTGTTGCTAGATTGATGATTTGTTAATTGGAGGTTTTCGTGCTTTGTTAATCTTAGTATTGTTTTTGCAATGTGAATATTAAATGTAGTTAAGATTTGATTATTTTAACACTTATTGTTTATCTATTTAAGTAATACATATTTTCTTCCATTTTCCAGTCGAATTTGTGTCTTTGCAGCCAGTATTTGATTACAAATTGGAAATACCGAGGGTATATAAACCCCCAGATCCATAAGAATGGATCATACGCGGTTTTGCTCAAGTGTGTTGGTGTGGATAACAACCAAGAAACCATTGCGAAGATCATAATGCCTAATGATTCGGTTAGTCAACACCGAATGAATAGAGAAGTCGCCGTTCGAGAGCATTTGTTTCATCTCCATCTTCCGGGAGTCGTGAACACTGTTCAGCTGGATACGAATCGTCAAACAATTGCCAAATTTTTTATGCCATATTATGATCTGTCTCTCAGCACATATATGGCAGATTGTTATCTTGCTGTGTCTCTTATTAATGCTAGAGTATGTAGTTAATGATTATTGTTTTTGTATATATATATGTTGTGCTAATATTTTGTATGCAATGCAGCAGTACATGTACTGCATTCTTGTTGGAGTGAGTAGCCTCCACGCTAGCTCAGTTATACATTGTGCAAACAAGCTATGTAGCACCCGAGTTTAAGGTTCAACGGAGTGAGGTTACATATGCAGTGAATATGTGGATATATGGCCCGTGGGGTGCATCTTTGCTGATATGGTGCTCGGATTCTTTCCGTTTGTTGATGAAGATTTCCTCCTCTCTAAGGAGCAATTTGAGGAGAAAGTAACAGACATGTTCTACTTTCTGGATGCCTATGCACTTGAGCTTCTACTGGTAACTTTTGTTCAATTTTCTCGATCTCTAATGAGTAGTAAAACATATGTGTTGGTTGTTTTGTTTTTCAGAACTTGCTCAAGCAAGATCCAACCGAGAGGATTACAGCCAATGCAGCACTTAATCTTCCCTTCTTTACGGATGAAGCATATGGCAACCACTTGGTTTAAGGCCACTTGATCAATGTGCCAGATCCAAATGTCCCATGACCACTAAGTCTAAACAACAAACATTATCTTTTGGTTAGTATACCTGTCTATTGTGGTTGCAGAGATTGAAAAAATTGCTTTGTCATGCCTGTTGTGGTTGTAGAGATTGTAGAAATTGCTTTTTCATGCCTGTTGTGGTTGTAGAGATTGTAGAACTTATCTTTTTCATGCCATGTTGATAGCTGATGCACTATTTTTTAGCACTAAATAAACCTGCAAGTATACAGAGTATATATAGTATAGCTAAAGGTCAGTACCGGATATCGAACACGGGGAAGGCAAACACAAAGTGTCTATCCTTTACTAAGACTCAATTACTATTTGAAAGAATGGAAGGTTTTTGAAAACTTTTGGAAATAGAAAACAATATAAAGCATATAACAACTAAATACAGATAAAACACAGAGACAATTGATAGAGATAAGGGAATCCCAGGGATGTGCGTTCACAGTTATGGTTATACAAATTTCGAACTACAATACCCTAGCACAGTTTATACTTTGAAAGGACGAGTCACCTAGCTTATGCTCATGCGATGCAAACGCTGATTACAAGATTAGGGTTGTCAATCCTAACACGTAACTCCATAAAGCTCCTAAGACCCTTGAAAATCCTCACTCTCAATTAATAGTGCCGTTTTAAGGGAAGCTAACTGTAGCGTCTACTAAGTGAATCTAACTCGCTAGAACTCTCTCACAGTTATGAAGCAAGCTATATTAAATCATGCAAGATTGTGTCACTCAGTCATGCAGCATCAAAACTACTTAAGGAAGAAACAAAGTAAAAACGAAACGGATATTAAATAGAAAAAGGAATTGTATAACCAAAGTCGTTACTAGCACATCCCTAGAATCCTATGAGTTTAGTTACACATGATGAAATTGGCTAAACACATAGATTGAAGGGAAGACAATTTGAACATAAAACTAAAGCAAATAAAACCCATAGGTTGAATCCTTTTCGTTCTTGATTTTCTTGAAATCCTTCTCCAACTCCTTGCACAAGTGAAGTACTCTAGCTCTTGATCTCTATGTATTATTTTGCAAGTAGAAGCTCTCCATTTTTTATGAAGCTTGAGGTCTTATTTATAGGGGAAAACCAATCCTTGTTGTAGAAGGAAAAGATCTTCAAAATATGGTAAATCCTCTGATTCGCCGCCTTTCTTCGACGGGCCACCGCACCTTGGCCGGCGGTCGCCGCATTGGAGTCCAGAAGTCTAAGTCTGTTTCTCCGGCGGTGGACCGCCGTCTTCCGGCGGTCACCGGGCGAGACTTCTCTTCCAAGCGTATTTTTCTGAGGCGGACCGCTGCATTGATCTGCCCGCCGGGTGTCGGCGGTCGCCGGTCGCCGTCTGACTCCAGATTTCCAGACTTTGCGTTTTCGCTCCCTTTTTCGGCTCAATTATGCACATTTCTCACAAAACACGACAAAATACCAAAATAAACAAAATATGCAAATAATGGACGTATAGAGTGACTTTGACATCGAAAACGAACCAAATAATGACCTTAAAATAGTGCAAAATCCGAGCGTATCAATAGCATGTATTACTAGCTGAGTTGATAAAATCTCTTCTGATATTGGACATACCCACCCTTAGGCTTAAGTTTTCTCACTTACTCTTGAAATGTGATATTGTAATTTGTGTTAAAACAGTTGTCAGTCAGTCAGTCCACTAGCCTATTTTAGCAGCAAACACCTCTCTCTCCATTCCTATCCTTCCCTTCACCTTCCGCTGCTATTCATCTCTATCTCTGCCACACCTTCCTGCATGAGCCTGTAGGAGAGTCAGGCTGGCAGGCAGGGACGGATCCACCTTAATATAAGGTGGGGCAAATGCCCCTTCTCAAATATTATTAACATATGCTATTTTTTCAATTTTGTATTTTTTTTGAAATTTCTTTATATTTGCTCCTTCTTATATTCTTAAATTTCCCTTACATATAATTTTGCCCCTGTTCATTTATATTCCTAGATCCGTCCCTGCTGAGAGAATTCGGAAAAAAAGGATTAATTTTGTTGACCTTTCGAAATGAGGGATTAATTTCGCTGACCTTTCGAAATATGGGTTCGAGGCATGCAAAATTTTCGAAATAAAGGATTTTCAATTTTTAATACATTTTCTCTTCTTTTTAATTATTATTTAGTTCCTAAAATTTATTAATTGACCAAATTATCCTCCATAAATAATTAAATATTAGTTGTAGCTAACCCATAGCGCATCACTTCCGGTATCTATCTGTACATAGAATTCCTTTGCATGATTTCCCAATTTCACTTCCAACCTGAGAAACAAGAAAAAAAAATCACCAGAATGAATTCCAATAAGTAATCATTATTCCTCCAGAGCTTAAAAAACATTAAATTCATGATGCAGTGATAAAATCGAAGAATATATTCTCTAGGAAAGTCAATTGCAAAACCGTCACATTCAGTCATATTTATCTGTTTTCCATTCCATTTGGTGCAAAAGTTTACCCAACAAGATAAGGATCGTAGCCTCGTAGGTGCCTTGAACAGAAAAATCAACGATGCCAGAAGTAGAAGGATGTTGCTGTAACAACCTACCGTGTCTGACTCGGTCACAGTGCCTGAGTTGACTCATTCCAACTCCGTCACGACTCGCCCTCTCCAAGCTCAGCACCATTCTCTTCTCCTCCCCATCCACCGACAACGCCAGAAGTAGCGCCGCCGCCGCCACGATTACCTGAATTATTGCCGGTGGCATTCTCGAATCCAAAAACCACCCCTTTTTCTGCTGGTTTTTTCACTATTTAATATATTACTCCAAGCAATACAACGACTATACTCAAATTATCAGCAAATGTGTCAATGATATTTCAATGCATGTATAATGTGCGCGTGAATTTTTGGAGAGAAAGAATGAGAGAGCAAAAGAGATTATTCACTTGGATTGATTGTACACTGACGGAAAACGTGTATGCAAATCGTTAATTCTGACTCTACCGTGTTTAATTCTGAAATCTCTAGAGATGGAACGAGAGAAAAAAAAAAAAGAGGTTCGAAGAAAAAGCTGATTTTTTTATAAACTGTGTTAAAAATTTATGGAGGGTAATTTGGTCAATTAATAAAGGTTAGGAACTAAATAATCATTAAAAAGAAGAGAAAATGCATTAAAAATTGAAAATCCCTTATTCCTAAAAATTTGCATGCCTCGGACCCATATTTTGAAAGGTTAGCGAAATTAATCCTCCATTTCGAAAGGTCAGCGAAATTGATTCCTTTTTTCGAATTCTCTCGTCCCTGCTGGCAGGGGATCTAGTCCTTTTCCAATCCATATTGCAACAACTCTGCCACATTCTCTCCAGACCTCCCAAATCTTGATGCAGTCTTTATCTTCCCCTAAGAAAGCTGCTACTCCTGGCAATCTGGCATCCTTCAAACTCTGCACTCATTGCCACAACCCTCTCTTCATGATGGATTTTAATTCTTGCAGCTTCTTTTTACATAAACGGCACAACTAATACTAATACACAAGACAAGTAAAATGTTCTTATTTATCTTACTCCAATATTCATTGCATATATTTAAATCCATCATTTTATTCATCACTATTAGTTTAAAATTATTAATATATGTTGATTCTTGAACATAATTGACTATATTAACTATATTATGATAGTGTTTCCCATACACCAAATACACAGTAATGTAGGTGAAATAGCATCTTATTTGTGTTTGTTAAAGCATCCACAATAAGAATAGGTCAGCCATAGGTCAGTCACTCTCTCTCTTGCCACGTCATTAGCACTAAAAATCCATCTGCCACATCAGCATAGGCCAGCCGCAATAAAAATAATTAAAAAACAACTACATTTTATGGAATTAAATTTACGATTAAATTACGGAATTAAATTTACAAGACATATATTGGAAAATTCATTAATTTCATTAAAAAAAAGGTACATAAATAAAAAAAATACATGATTTTTTTCAAAAAAAAAGAGGGCTTCCACACACGAGCCCCGCCACTCTCTACTCCTCGTCGTCGCCGCCGCCATCCTCGCCGCCGCCGCCATCCTCGCCGCCGCCACCCGGGGTATCTGAGCTCGCGTCTGAACCCCCCACCAGTGCCCTCGAGGCATCCAAATCCACCCGCATGTTTTCGAGCATCGAGTAGAGGAACCTCTTCTCCGTGGGGTCGGTTGCGGCCTTCCACTCTTGGAAGACCGCGATTATATGTTCCTCCATCTTTGCACGCGAGAATAACGTGTACACGCATGGGGGTGGGGGGGCCGAGATGACCTCCTGGGGCGATAGGGGGATCCTCCCCTCGCTGCCCGTTGCGCCCGCTTTTGGCCAACCGGGCGAGGGCGACGAGTAGCGGATGGAGGGGACGGAAACTCTTCAGCATCCGGGGAGGAGGTCGTGGGATCCGCCGGCTGCTGCCGCTGTAGTCGCCGGAATAGTTCGGCCTCTGCTTCTTCGGCCACCCAGCGTCGCACCCCGCCCGGAACTTCTCGGAGTCCTTCAGCAACACATAGCATTCCCAGAAGAGGAACTCCTTATACTTCCCCGGCAAGGGGAACTGACTCTCCACTATCCTCCGGGCGTCCTCCTCATTCTGCCCACTAGTCAGCTGGCGGAGGGCGTTGGCGTACAACCCCGAAAATCGGCCGACCGCGGCCCTGATCCGTTCGCACCCCTTTCGGCACTCCTCCCCGTTGTAGTCCTTCCCATGCGGGCAGTTCCTCCTGTAGGCTGCTCTAATCTTCGCCCACATGTTGACGACCCGCTGGTTGTTCGCAACCAGAGGATCGTCGCAAACCGACAACCACCCCTTGGTCACGCCGGCGTACTCATCCTCCGTCCACTTCCTCTGAGTGGGGTGTCGTCAACACCGGGCTGCAAGGACTCGCCGACCACCTTGCCCTTCTTCTTCTTCGGCGCGGCCCGACCCGCTGGAACGGGAGTGTCCGGATCCCCGAGATCGATCCCCATCTCATGCAATGACAAAAGGTCATCGCCAGTGAGCTGCGTCTCCACCGGGGTCGACGTGTGAGACGAAGCCATCAAAAAATCAAAGAGAGGGACGATAGACCGTGTCCCCCCCGGTGACCCCTGCATCCCAGTGCTGCATCCTCCCTGCCACATCATCCCCATCATCTGCTGCTGCATCTGGGGCATACCTCCCCACCCCTGCGGCATCCCCCCGGTTCCCACTGCATTCCCCCCTCCCACCCCCGGAGCTCCAGCCATCATCCCCATCAACTGATTCCAAGGGACGTTAAACCCTGGGCCCATCTGGCCCCATCCAGATCCCACGGGTACCCTGGGAGTATGAGAGCCGCTCGTCGCCGGACTAGACTCGTTGTTGTTGTCCATCGCTCGATGTTACTCTTGTACAGAAATTTAGAGAGAGAGAGAAAACTCGTTAAAACAAGTGGTGCAAATGAAAATAAAATCGCGTATATATAGGTTTTCAAAAAATTAAAAAAAAACGAAAATAGGCGCTGGCCGATCGGCACGCCACAATGGCGGCCGGCGCCCCTGAATCGGCTAGCCCACGCCGAATTTTCTCGCCGATTCGCCGCTGGCCGACTGCAATGGTTCGGCTAGCGACGCGAATCGGCTAGCCGATTGGCTAGCCGCTATTGTGGATGCTCTTATGAACCCATTATTTATGGGTTAATTTTAGTTTTTTTTATGGTGGTGGTTTTTTTTTGTGATTTCAGTTTAAATATTCAAGGTTCCTCGGCACAAGATCCTATTCCACGGTTTTATTTTGGTCTTATTTATGGAGAAACTTTTTTACAACTAGTGGTATATATAGCATTTCCTTTTCTGACGAACACTATTTAAAATTATTTTATTCTTTCTAATGTTCATAAATTAGGTTTTAAAACTTGTGTCATCCACTGCGAAAACTATTTTCCACGAGTGAAGTTAGAGTATTTCATAAAATTCTTCTATTTTGTCTCCATCTTTCAAAATTCTTGGAATGCGGTTTTATGATGAAATTCTTGACAAAATTGTTTTGTATTATTCGTTTTTTATAAAATTATATTATTATGTACTGTCGATTTGTTAAATCGTATGATTTGAATATGAATTTATCTAAAATTTGTCTACAAGAAATTTTCATATTTTTGTCTCTATATATGTCAAAATTTCTGGCATACATATTAAGTTTTCTTGCATTTGAAATTTGAATTTATATGCACTTGATATATGTCAAAATTTGTGGCACACTATATTTTATTTTACCTTATGCCATTTAATTATACACCAACTTTCTTACGAATTTCATCTAAAAAAATCAGACCATTTTGATCTGCTGTCAAAATCTTGATCTAAGTTGAGTTTCATTTAAACATAAAGAAACGTTCACGCCTAATTAAGTTGTGAAGATATGAGATTAAACTCTAATATCAAAATTTATTACTTCTTCCCTATCTAAGTTAACTGCAAAAGGAAAATGTCACTTTTTTTTTTTTTTAGTCGTAGTACGATTTTTTTATTTTCTTTAATAAAGGCATTTCCGCAAAATTAAGCTGAAATCAACCTATGATTTAATCTCAAACACATGCAACAAATAGTCAAACAAAATTAAATCCACTAATTAAAGACGTACGATTTAATCTCAAAAACAATTTTAACATCATCAAATTCAATTTCCTAAAATTCTAATTCCATACAATTTTAACATCATCAAATTTAATTCCAATTCAATTTTAATTTTGTGCAACGGACCCAGAATAACCAACACTAACCACTGATTTTCTTCTCTGCATGAATTGTCGGAGGATTAATTCATCATGTGGAGAAGTTGTTAATAGAGTTAAGTCTTTAAATTGTTGATTATAAATTTTGACACACGTGTGCTTTGGATAATTATGTAATGACTGATATCATTGGAGGAATGAAATTTATTATACCTCGCATTTCATATTTGATTAGTTACCGACTAATAGAGGACGCAAAATAATCTAAAACTGAATTGTAGCATTTCATATTTGATTAGAAAAAGGAGAAATAACAATAAGATACTTGTATTTCTTGGGGTTTAAGTCATACAAATATACAATAGTCTTATTTATAACTAGTCTCAACAATGATACATAATATTAAAAATATTAAAATAGGACGACCCATTTTGAGAGTATTAATAGAAGTGAGTTTTGTTATTTATAAATATTTCTATCGCTATTTATATGAGATGGTTAAACACACATATTGGATGATTTATGATCTCCATAATATTGAGATTGAATTTATGTACTCCATATGATTTACGATTTATAATAGCTAATGATTTCGAATTTTATGCCGTCGAAATAGAAATATGACAATATTATTGCAATTTTGTGTAATTTAGTGTGACAATAATTGTGTTTAAGTAATTAGTTTTCTTATGTGAAATATTTTCTTGTTAAATAGTAAGGTCACAAGCTAGATGTACTAAAAATGATAAGATAATCAATTAACTTACCAGAATATATAAATGAATTATTTAGATTAGGGATGTGATCATATATTTTATGGATGAAAATATATCATTTTTGCTAAAAATTATGTTTATGCTAAATAACCAGCATGTGGTTCCTACTTTTAAAGTATTAGTTTTATAATAAAATGTGAATAGGAATGAGTTTGTGGAATATGAGGTCCACTGCCAAAAACGGTAAAAGTGAAGTGTGTAAAATTATGTGGGATGACCCAAAATGAAATACTGGGTAAAATTATGTGGGATGGAGGGAGTATTCTATTTGTATAAAATGATTATGCTATATAAAATGATATTCTGTACATATAAAAATGATGTCAACACAAATGATATTCTGTATGTATAAAATGATTATATTCTATAAAATGATATTATGTATGTATAAAAATGATATCAATATAAATGATATAATGTTTGTCTAAAATGATATTTTAGCAAAAATAATATATATTTCATTCATAAAATGATAGGTTATCAGGTTATCATCCTGACGCACCTCATTAAGACTATATCGGTTGATCATTATGATAGGAACATATTTTTCGTTCAAATTAGGTACACTAACCTTCACCGATTTATTAAAAATATTCAACCGTCATTTATGCAGATTGTTGTTTTATGCTATACATGTATGGATTTATTATAGAAGACATAGCTAATATTGCCACTCTTGGGAATGAAGAACGTGTCTACAAATCATTCACGAGATTTGTGATATATTTGCATGTTTATGGCTCTTTTTTTTCTCCTGTCGAAGCAATTATATGCTGCCGAGTGCCGATGAAGCTATTATATGGTCTACGAATGAAGTCAAAGTTTTTTGAGTTTATGATCTTGGGCTTAGAGTGTTCACTATAGGGGAGCCGCGGCCGGGCCACGGGAGAGCCGCGAGCCGCGGCTCCCTATAGTGACTGGGGTGGGCAGCCGCGGCGGGGGAGGGGGGGGGTGGACATGGGAGCGCCACGATCGTAGCCCGGCCGCGGCTCTTGGGCGGGAGCCGTGGCCCTCCTATTGTATTGGCCACGAGCCGCGACTCTCCATATTTTTTGATTTTTTTTTTGTTTAATTCTACAAGTATACACATTTTTTTACCTCATTCCTACACAAATTCTATAAATATACCCGTTTTTAATTAAAATATACACAAAATGAAAAAAATAAATTATTTGGTGGCTTGGGCATGTCCACTATAGTGTAAAACATGGGCGTTGGTGGCCCGGCCACGATTTTATGGCTTGGCCCGGCCAACTATAGTGGATACTCTTATGCTTGTTGTGTTGCTTATGTCGAGTCTTGCTTGCGTTGCTCCACATATTTCAGCCGTATGTTTAGTTAACTGTTTTTATTAAAATCCAAGAGACAGATCCCCTTATTTGCATCTCTCAGTAGTCAACATCAGTGGCGGACCAGGATTTTAACGATGGGGGTTCATCTAAACCAGTGTTCCTACTATGATAATTATTGATAGATACACTGCCAACGAAAAAAAAAAAAAAACAACTTTGTCGAAAGAGTTTAAAAATATATTTTAAAAAATTATTAAAAAAGAAAGAAAGAGGTAAATTGAATTCTAAACCATATCAATTTAAAATGTAGAACAAAAAAGTGATATAAATAAAAAACACATAAAGTATAAAATAGAAAAATCAATATAAAATATAAGATTTCTTTTATAATAATTTCTCTTGTGACAATCGAAATCTCAAGCGTATATAATAAAAAATGCTTTATTTTGTAGAATCAAACTCTTAGTCAACTGTAAAACAAGAAAAATAAGGGGAAATATAGTTGTACGAAGAATAGTAAAAATTGAATAAAACTTATAAATGATGCCCTTGTTGGGTATCGAACTCAAACCATCATACTCATTGTGGATGGTTGAAAAATAAGCCAACTGAGCTACTGATGTTCTAATAAAACTTATAATATTAGCGATGTTCTAATAAAATCAGAAAATGTTTGGTAGTATAGTATTTTATGATGTTGATTGTTTTTAATAAATAAGCACATTTCAATGTCAAATCTTATCAAATCTTTGACATATCCCAAATCATTGAAAAGAGTACTACATGAATTAGAAGTTTGATTAAATAATTTTCATGAATATAACAATTTATCACTATAGCACAATCGAGAATGCCGTAGACCCTCATCCTCAAACAAGACAAGAACCCAATTATTCTTTTTATTTTAAACACCCCATGGTGGAGGGTTCGTGGGTCCCTCAATCCCTAAATATCATAACTCAAGGAGGTACAATACATGGCCACGCCCAAAAGTGACGTGCCGAAAGATACACGAACAACAAATACCAAAGCCACAGGAGGCACGACACCTATCTACTCTAAGGTAATGAATCAAGAACCGGGGTCGACAATCGTCATACCATATTTCGGTGGCCTAGCCCAATTTGTTGTTCCGAATACGAATGTTGGGGTAGCCCAGTTTCTCCATACGGAAGAACCCAATTCTTCTAGATAAAGCAAATAAACATATACTAGTAGATATCATAAATAAAGAATCATTGATCCTCTTCTCTCTTCCCTATTGTGGACTGAGTATCACCAAATACAAGAGGAGGAGACGAGTCTTCTCCGCCGCAATGTGGCATATCCGGCGGCGGCGGCAGCATCTTCTCATGTGGGAGTTTCCCATCCTTGACAATGAACACCATTTCCATCCCCCATGTCAAGTGCCGCTCGAAATGACAATGCATGTACCAAACTCCTGCAGCATATTACACACGAACTCATCTCAAAAGACCAGTCAATTAATAATAATAATAATAATAATAATAATAATAAAAAAACGCATTTACTCTATAAACCCCACATATGTTCTTGCATACCTGGATTGTTCGCCTTAAATCTTATAGCGATCCATCCGTTTTTAGGCACCGCGATGGTTTCCATCAACGGCGGGTCGACAAGGTTATAGTTGGGCGGATCCCGGGACTTGTTGAAGTTCCCTAACCCGGAACCGACAACATAGAAGCTGTATCCGTGTAAATGCATGGGATGGTCAACGCCACCGTTGAAGTTGATGCCTTGGAAAATCACTTCCACCGCCGTGTTATACTCCAACATACGAACCGCTGTTCCGAACGCGGATGGTCCCGCTTTCTTCCCCACCTGTTGTGTGTAGTTGTAAGATGTTGGCGGGAAGTCGGGGAAATCAGCAGTGTAAACTCCATTAATCTGTTTGTAATAAGCTGTGAGAATGTCGACGTTGCTCGGAAGCACAAATGTCAAATTGTTGACGCTCGCGTGCACCCTGAAGGGTTCGAAGCAAGAAGGTTCGGTACAGGGAAACACGTTCACTGAGAGAGTGTAGAAGAAGGTTTCGTCGACTTCCTTAGGGACGTCCACGTTGTTGCCTAGGCTCTTTAGTTGCTCTGTGAAGCCGATCGTTGCAGCCGTCTCGTTGACTTCGGGGAAGGACGGAAGCAGCGGTGATGGAGGCGGAGTGTAGTTTCCGACATACTCGATTATTCCAGTGGCGGGGAATTTCTTCTCGAATTTCCTGACAGTGGCGTACACTCTGGCCGCCATGTAGTAATGGCTTGGCGGCTGGTTGGCTTCTAGAAGCAAATCTATGGTTTGGCCTGGCGAAATCGCTACATAATCTGTATGTAGCGGTTTCGTGTAGGCGCCATCGATGCCCACTACGGTGAAGTTGTGGTTGCCGATTTTGAAGAACATTTGGGTTTCCATCACACCGTTAATTAATTTGATTAGGTACCTTTTCCCATATTCCACTTGCAATTTGTATGTGTCTGCACCAAAAATGAATAAATTAATTGTTTAAATTTTTACTATTACAGGTTTGAGCTTGTGACAATAAATTTAACCTTGTTTGGAGCATGGATAAAAATCGCCGGGTTGGCCGTTGATGAGGATGGCATCGGATGGTTGGGGATCTACTCCAATGGCCAGGAATTCCTTGTACACTGTTTCAACCTTAGCATTCCACCAGTCTCCTGCAATATATAAGTGTGATTATCTCAACAAATTGAATTAATTTACATACAAATATTGAGATACTATACCAATGATTATGGGAACATGAGCATGAGGCTTGGGGAAAGGATAAGTCTCCCTCGCCGGAGGTAGGATGACAATTGCGCCGTGGACGGTACTTCTCAACCAATTGTTATGAGCGTGCCACCACAATGTGCCTTCTTCGTCGGAGAGGATCATCTGTTGGGTAAAGTTTTTGCCGGGTTGAACTGGGCACTGGGTCACATAATTGGTTCCATCCGACCATGGATATCTTGGCATTTTTACTCCATGCCTGCATATAATCAACTACCATTCATATATAATTTCACTAATGCTCCATTACCACATATATAAGATTTTGAGGTATCGTATTTACCAATGGATTGTTATATTTTGATCGGAATGATTAATAATATCGACTGTGACAAGATCTCCCCTCCTGGCATATATGGTTGGCCCCGGGAATTGTCCGTTTATAGTGAGCAATGGCTTTTTGGTGCATAGCCTTGCGTGATCAGAATTTACCACCTGAAACAAGTTCAAATTTAGACCAATTTTTCTCGAATGAAAAGGTTAAAACTAAGAAAATCAATTTATTTATATACTTACTTCAAATCTTAAGCTTCGAACTGAAGCATTGGCTTGCACTATGTATCCAAGCACAACACCTAAGAAGCACAGAATGAAAACCTTCATATCAACAAAATTTATTTTGAGCTTTTAGTAGTTGTAAGTTGATATTGGATCCATCATTTTATATATGTTTGATTGCATCAAATAAAGAGCGTCAGTTGACTTTTTCTCAGTTGCAAACACGTGCATGAGTCACGCTAGTCAGTTGACTTTTTCTCAGTTGCAAAAATTATATGCTATTTTGTCATTAATTTATAATTTTTTTTAAATATCCTTTCATATGCCCATTCTTAAATTCTTAAAATATATATATATATAGATTTTTGCCCCACGAATTTCTGGATCCGCTAGCTGTTTCCATATATATATATAGCCAACCATTAAGATCGTGGGAAACACAATACAATATTCTAGTAATATAGGAGTAATATTACTAAAGTTAATAATATAGTAATATTACTACAAGATTCTAGTAGATCTAATTGAATTTACAAATACAATACTCCGTATTTATTTGAATATTTTATAGTTGGCCTCACTACTTAATTTGTGGTAGAATGACTGATTTCGTAATCGGACATAGTTGCAAAAACAAGAGGGGGAAAAGACCAAGAAGAAAAAGAATTTGATAAGAAATTGATAGGAAAATGTTTGATGTAATACAATCGTCGAAGCTGAAAATTCACGGTCACGCAATGGCCTAATTTAGCACGAGACTTGCAAAGCAAGAGGAGTGCTGATGCATAATGGATTTTAATGATTGAGTAGCGATTAACGTGAATCATACCAGTGGAACACTAATTCACAGATATGGCCGACACTTTTTTCTATATTTTAATTAATTAAATGCAGAATGAAAAGGAGGTTTTAACCTCCTACCAGTAAACATTACTTTAAATTAATTAATTAGTAATTATTGCCTTAATGCGATTAACGTGGAATCTATATTAGTCAGAAAATTGAGCTCATTTTTTTTATGTACATGGATGCAGCTGAGCTGTTTGATAATAATCTGCCTCTTAACATCATTAATTTTAAAAATATTACAACTCTTAGACTTGCACATGGAGGAAACATTATTTTAATGAAATATTTATACCCATTTCGACGTGAAATCTTTGACGAATCTCATTACAAAAACGACCTTAAAACAAAAACAATAAACAATAGAGGTGCACTTATGTTTACATATATAATGTAGGGTAACTGCTTTTAAAGTCATCAACTTTTTATGAATTCTGGTTTTAACCACGAACTTTAAAAAGTTCGTGTAATGTCACGAACTTTATTGTCGGTTGTCATTTTCCCATGTCAGGTTTTCCGGTCTGATTCAAACTGTTCGTTTCCTATTAAGACAATGTCCAAATTCTTTTATCTTAATATCATTATCTTCGTCTTTGAAATAGCTTCGCGTGGGTACCTTGTACGCCTCAATCGGAACTCGGATGAAGAAGTTATGGCCGTTATGAAGGTACAAGGTCGCACAAAGGTCACAGCCTTCATCAAATGGTCATAACTTCTTCATCCGAGCATGATCTACATCCAGAGCCTTCCCACATGAATAAACTCCACCAAAACCAAATCTATAGACATAATCAATCACGTGTTCGTGATGATTATCTATTTCCCAAAAATGTCCCTCAATGCGCCGAATCTTGAAAGGATCTGTTTCCTCGCCTGCCCACGCCTTGCGAGATATGTGACTATGCTGATAATGCAGTACAGAAGGATCTTCTGGTCCATATCGAGGCATCCTAATATATAATCAATAATTAACAATAATCAATAATTATCAACATAGAAAGCATAATTCTATACAAATATAAATCAAAATTTGATATTCTAACCATAAATCAGTATTTGGACACACATCCTTTTCTTTTCTAATAATATTACTTCACTTAAAATTAATAAAAGTATTGTAATAAAAGTATTGTATCCAACGTAAAATTCTCAATCAAATGAGTAAGAGTAGCAATTATTTTGTGTGAATGGACTATAGTGGATTTCCTCGCAATACTTCCTAGCAATACATAAACTGCATATCTTATTATGATAACATAGACAACACTCACATGCCACATTATACTATCTGCCTCCTCATTTTTGTATATATGAGTATATGTGATTTCAACCCACAAAATTTGTGTTGCAACAAAATTTGCATATTTGCAACACAACATAACCCAGCTTCAACAAAAGTAGAATCATGTATTTATTAACATAAATAAACTAATAGTCGTCATCAACCAAAATCAACCACATTCAATAATTCAACAAAAAATCAACCACATTCAATAATTCAAAACCAAATTCTTCCAAATTCAACACCAAATTCAACCATATTCGATAATTCAACGAAAAAATCAAGCAAATTGAATAATTCTACACCAAATACAACCAAATTCAACAAAACATCAACCAAATTGAATAATTCTACACCAAATTCAACAAAAAAATCAACGTAATTGAATAATTCAACACCAAATTCAACAAAAAATTTTCAAACCATGAACCCTAAATCTTATACCCAACTAAAATATACCAACAATAATCGAAACTAAGGGTAGAAACTTACCTGAAAACACTTCAAATTGGAATGAGAACAGCTAAATGTTGGATTAGGGTTCGATTTTCGCCGAGAGTAGAGAAGAAAAAGGAGGCGTGGAGGTTCGAATGAGAGATTCTGCGCGTTCTGGACTGAAATTTGAGTCCAAGGCAAAGATGCGTTTGCCTAATGCGTGTATAAAGAAACATGCATTCTGCTCATGCGTGTATTAATATACACGCATTTTGCTCACGCGTCTTTCCCTTCTCCGGAATTTTTTTTTTCGGGGTACAAATGGCGGATAGCAGCTTCCAGGAGGTTGTTTCTTGGAATTTGGCCCCTTCGTGCATGAGCCTGTAGGAGAGTCAGGCTGGCAGGGGATCTAGTCCTTTTCCAATCCATATTGCAACAACTCTGCCACATTCCCTCCAGACCTCCCAAATCTTGATGCAGTCTTTATCTTCCTCTTAGAAAGCTGCTGCTCCTGGCACCCTTCAAACTCTGCACTCATTGCCACAATCCCACCTCAAATCTCCACTCACAAGTCCCCTCCAAAACTGCTTTGCCTACAGCTCTCTCATGCACCTCGACTTGAGCTACAACATCACAATTCCATTGGAAACCTGATAGGCCTTCACTTTTGCTACAACAAGCTTCGAACCCTCCAGAAGCTCGAATATACTCACTGGATAGGACACTCCCAGCCCCTCAACCTCAACTCAGCTCTATGGTGATAATTATGCAAAAACCATACAAAATATCTAAGTGATGATTACAATAAGTGCGTTGTATACGGTCTCCATCGGTTGGTCTGCCAAATTTTGTGAAGCTAGTTTCTAATATTATCGCCACCCACTTTGTGGAGACAATAATCCTACAAAACAGTAAGTTCATAAGGGTGGACTTCTCACACAATAAATAGAATGAACTAGAAAGTGGTTCCCAATATTATCGCCACCCACTTTGTGGGAACAATAATCCAAAGGAACTACAAGTTTCATGGTTCAATCAGAATTTATGAGATAGCTTGATTTTGTCATCAGCACATGAACATTGTCATGGGAGTGTGTTGTAGAGATAAAATTCTGTAATGCTAAATCTGATGGTCGTGCTTAGGCAACATTAGGCGGCCATGCCATGTTTTGTGGTCTCTGGACTATTCGTCGGTGTTGTGACCAGTAAAATTATCAAAATTTTAATGCGTATAAACCTCCTTTGGAAGGTACAATTTTTTTAATTTTGCTGTTGTAAGATACAAAATTGTTTTGTGGTTATTTGTGATTATGTATTGAGCATAAGTATGTGATAATAAGTTTATTTGCCAAATCTTCATAATGTCATTCAATATTTTGTCTGCGATCCTTAAAGAAACTCGAATGCCAAAATTGTGTAGACCGAAAACGAAAATAGATAAGATTCTCATCGCTGAAAACCTTGAGTTTATACTCACCGACTCATGTCCTCCATTTCCTCGACATAATTCCACGAAGAATGCTCGAGAATGCATTATGCATGTACTTGACAAGCTCTTTGAGGAATAAGGTCAAGCTATTTTCTTTTAAGTAGTACTACAAGTCTTGGTAAGTGACGATGAAAGATGAATATTAATAGAATCTGGCTAGATGATTCAATTGGAATGTCCTAGAGGGACAGAATGTTTTGAGAAATCTTTTGATCACTCAAATAATTTTCCGACTCAAGTCATCGCCTAAAGTAATAAGAAATGACTACTAGAAGGTTTAACTGAAAAGTGGAAAACTTCAGAATATTAGTCCTTATAAAACTGTGAGAGGAAAGTAACATGATAGATGACGAATTCATAAAGGCTGCATTTATCCTAAGTCCTAGTTCATTTGAACAAAAGACTAGATATGGAAATGGGAGTGTTTCATCAAAGTTTGTTTTAAGCGAGTGAAGATGCTTTGTAAGTTGGATTGACCTCTTTTAGAGAAGGACAATGACTTACATGACAATGCAACTTCTAAGTAAGAGATCTTGATCCAATTAGGTTTTGTTGCAGTGGGAGCTATTAATGTTCAACTATTGTTTTATGATTGATGTTTAAGGCATCATAGTATTAAAACAATAATAGTGCAACAAGATTGAGTATTAAAACAACACATCAACTTCTTAAATAATGAATGATATAGTATTTATGGCTCTTAGTCTTAAGGCCAAGAAAATACTTAGCAATTGTTCGAACTGATCTAGACTATCAAGATTTTAACAATTCGTTTGTTAAATAGCTTGAAAGTCGAGAATGTCTGTTTGATGCACTATGAGTTAGAATCGTTTGATTCAGTGTACTTATAGAAGTGCTACATAGAAAGACTAGCGAGTCTTAATGGTACACCATAAGAAGACGAGCAAAGTGTTTTGATCAGTAGTGGGAGTCTAATCTCCATTAACGAATCCAAGCATTCTTCTAAAGAATGAGATGGTTATGTAAGAAGGAATCGAAGTCTTTCTAAGACAAGTTTGATATATTGGGTAGTGGTGATTAATATCTAGCGGTGCTAAGATTGCTATTATGTTGAATCGTGCACGAGGTGAGTCTCGTTTGATAATGTCCTCAAGAGGAGCTCGAACAAGGTTTTATTATTCGGAAAACTGGCCAGTTTGAGTTTTATTACTCTATGAATAATAAATAAATGTTTCTTGCTAAGTCCACTCTTGGAATTAATAAGATGTTAATTAATTAAGTCCATAGCAGACATTAATTAATTAATGGACATTTATATCTTAAGCGCGAGAAATAAATAATATAAATAACGGAAACCCGGATTACTTGTAATTTCGGATTTGGATGGGGAGAGCTCAATATTACTTCTGTAGTGGCTGCTCGTAATATTCCAATATAAGCTTGTATTAAATTGTGGGTTCAATTTAATTAGTAAAAAACTAATTGGGGGAGCCCATATCCAAAACCTTCCATAGATCTCCTGTCTGGGCCCAAAAGGAACTTAATATAAATAGGAGAATAAAGGAGACAAGAATTATTTTTATTTCATTCACATGAAATTTTCGCCCTTCTCCCTAGGAAGGAGAACGAAATTTTCAGCTCCTTCTCCGTGAGGAATTTTCTGTCTTCTTTATTCGAGTCATAGTATTTTGATAAGATCGGCCCATCCTGATATCGAGATACAGTTCGGGAACCAGAGAGAAGATCTGTGGTCTAGTATTGAAGATCATCGTGGAGAAGGCGCGAGCAATCGTTGATTCTTTGAAGAATCAAAATCGGTAACTCTAAAACTTAGAAATCATGTTTAGGATTTATATTTTTCTAAGCATGATTTATTCGCGTTCTAGTATGCAATTATCTGTTTAACATGTGAATTGATTAATCGCATAATCGGTCAAATAGATCCGTATCTGATTTATTTGTTTTGTACAAGTCTTTCGTTGTGCAAGGGGCACCAAACCCCATCGTACTGTCATTTATTTTTCCTACCAGAAAACAAAAACTCAAGATTTCTTGATGCCATAATTAATTTAACAACAACTTAAGATAAATAATGGGTTAGAAATTTGAAAGGCATGTTGTGTTTAATTAAACAAGACCACTAAACACAAATTCAAATTTACTCTCTACTTTTCAAAATTGTTTCCCCACTTTCCTAAGTGGAGTATTACAAAATGATCATCTTCTGGTTTTGAATTGGCTCAAATCTATTTCCTCTCATTTCATGATATACAAATGAGTGACCAGTCATTTAGTACTTAAGTACCTGGGAATTTAATACCGTCAAAATCTTGGAACTTTCAACCCTTATCATAAACTCCAAGATTCTTGATATGGATGAATTAATTAACAAGATAGTTAAAAATAATAATGCGACACAGCATATCAAGGCATTATGTTTTTAGGGAGAAGAGAGAAAAAACACACCATCAACCTGATTCTACAACTTTGCTTTCCCATCGATCAGAGATGAATCAAAAAATAATAATTAAATACTATACCTGACCTTAATTAATATAATAGCTACTCTATTCATCCTCACTCATACTAATAATACATATGTAGACTGTCCCAACACTAGAAGAGTTCTGTGAATTCAAATTTGCTTTTTATCTTTTAACCATGGAATATATTTTATCATCTACATATTCTCAAAATTCTTCATTTTTCCTTTATGCAAATAACAAATCTGAAGATAATTGGTGAACTAAAAGAGACTGGTATTGTAACCGGAGTATCTGAAGCTTCTAGTAGAGTTGAGTGGTTCAAAACTAGTTCTTCTACTTTTGGGGTTGAGAATGGCATTGAAGCATTAAGTACATCCAAAATCTCCAAGGTAAGAAGCTCATAGAAAAATCCACTCTTAGACTTGTGTATTAGGATGTATGAATTTAAAAATGCATATGTATGCAAATGCTGGAAGTAATCTCAATTTCTGACGTATATTACTCACTCCGTCCCAGATAATTCGACCCAGCATTCTATTTCGAGCCGTACCACATAATTTGTCCCATTTCACTTTTTACCATTTTTGGTAGTGGAGAGACCCCATATTCCACTAACTCTTTCCTACTCATATTTTATTATAAAACTAATACTTTAAGAGTAGGACCCACATCCTAACAACTTTTTCAACTCACTTTCCATTATATTTTTTAAAACTCGTGCCGGATCAAAGTGTCCCAAATTATCTGGGATGGAGGGAGTATGAACTTCCCAGTATTAATTTTTTGGCTGGAATGTTGACAGCATTTATAGTATCTATAATTGTTCTGAAGCAAACTTGGAGGACAAGAAGGAGTTGGGAAATATATTTGGTTTAGAACTAAGGATAAGCTTAATGAGTGTAGAATATCTTGATATTTAAGTATGAAAATCCAAGATTCATCAATCCCTTATTATTATTAAGTACTTTCTAATGATCGACTGTCTTGTTATTTAATGATTTTAGTAATCATGCAGCTAAATTAACAGAATCACAACTTAACCCTCTCTTCATCAAATAACCTTAATGTTATTTTAATTCTTACAGCTTCTTTTTACATAAACGGACTCCCAGCTACTTCATTAATGAATTCCTTAACTACTGGTTGATTATAGCACAACTAATACTAATACTAATACACAAGTAAAATGTTCTTATTTTATCTTACTCCAATATTCATTGCATATATTTAAATCCATCATTTTATTCATCACTATTAGTTTAAAATTATTAATATATCTTGATTCTTGAACATAATTGACTATAGTATGATAGTTTATCCCGTACACCAAATACACAAAATATTGGGACATATATATTCGCTCCTGCAATTGCAAAATTTTTACATAAACAAATAAAAACAAGTCCCATATGGAGTAGTAATTTAGGTGAAATAGTGTCTTATTTGTGTTTGTCATGAACCCATTATTTATGGGTCAATTTTAGTATTTTTGATGGTGGTGTTTTTTTTTTTTTTTTAAATTTCAGTTTAAAATTCAAGGTTCCTCAGCACAAGATCCTATTCCACGGTTTTATTTTGGTCTTATTTATGATTTTTTTTTTTTACAACTAGTGTAACAGTCCGACATTTCTAGGGTATAATAAATACGCCGACTGTTAACTAGACGAACTTAAGGCGACAAGAACGTAGACTAGGGTTTCATTTAAAGTGATTTGACCAAGTATTTAATGAAGATCAAGGCACAAGTCAACAGCTTTAAATATGAAAAACAAGATTTAATAGCTAACATAGGCTAAGCTCAAAAGTCAAAGGTTTATTGTAGCTCCAACAAAACGCAATAAGTTCAAACCAACCAAAGGTAATAAGTTTCAAATATTCAGCGGAAGCATTCCAAGAGAAAGCGGAGCCATGTATGAGGACACGACTACACTCAAAATCCCAACCATCCATATTATTCGATTCAACCATCTCAACACCACCGACCGCCCGTCGCCGCTCAACCTGCACATAGGGAAAACGCATGCAGGGCTGAATATTTTAAACATACTCAGTGGACTAATGCCAAAACATTTTATAGTTATGCCACCCTTACCATAGTGAACTCGAGGTTTTGCATTTATTTAAAGAACAACATCGAGTATCACAAAATATTTCATGGACTGGCCAGTCAAATAATACCTCCCATTTTCTCATCAATTATCATTTCATATGGTGTGACGAAGTGTGGCCACACTTTCGCCCACGAGACCGGCCGACTAGCAAGGACGGCTCCCGATCTCCAGTGTACACTAGCCTGATAGGGTTTGCGGCCCTACTCGGACCGAATTCGTTTATATAGCCCTTTAGCCTAATGGAGCGTACTCACAATCTAGGCATCAGGCACACACAATATCCAAAATAATTCATAGGCATGGCATAACAGTTTAATCCACCCTTATTTCTCCAACATCATAAATTTTGCATATAGAAGAGTTTAAGAATAAAGCCCACCTCGATTTCCTTCGAGTTCAAAAACGCACTTCTTCTTGTTATCACACCGGGAATGCGAACTATCACCTTTAGTTCATATATTTCAATAAGTCTCAATCATGGATCAAAATCATGCATGATCTCACGTTTCCCTTTTCCCATCGATTATTTTCAAAATCACCAATCAAAATCAAAGTACGATTATCATATCGTTTTTATTCACACAACAATTCCAGACAGTGGCGGAGCCATAAATTTCATCATGGGGATCCAAATTTAATCTTAAAAAAAATTACAGTACATAAATTAAATTATAAGATTCAAAATGTAAAAGTTAAATGTAATCACATTATAACATTTGTCTTCTATTCTTCATCTTCTGAAATCGCTGAATAATTGTTTCATTGGTAACTTTAACAAACACATCCTTTTCCATATAAGGAACTAAGCAACCATTCAACTAATGAAGAATCAACGGAAGAAAGTTTCTTAAAATAACGATCCATATACCTACAAAAATAGTCAACACTAATTAAGTTTGCAAAATATAAATCATACACAAAAAAAGATAAAGTTCATTTTATGTTTCACAACTAAAAGAATAAAGAGTAAACAAAATATACAATATGCTCAAATCTAAAATGTTGTTGTCACAAATCAAATAGTGTAAAACTATTAATACATACACATCAGATTAAGAATAGGGGTTAAAGAATTCCAACACAGAACCGCCATAGCCATTGAATTACATAAGCTATCTTCTTTCTCCCCATTTAAATTTTATGTGTACCAATTTAGAGCTTGAATGTGATTATTTAGGTCTCAATTTACAAAGCTATTGCAGTCCAACATAAAAACAACATATATAGAAAAATCAATTAAATTATATTTGAGTTTCAAAATATACCTAGTTTTAGATAACTAGATTTCAGATTACGATGCACAAGGAGTAGAACTGCGGTAGAAGGAGAAAACTAACTAAGAGGAAACGATTTATGGAGTATAATTTTGCTGAAAACTATTTTTAATATTATATATATTATAATTATAATTAGTGTGAAATTACTAAAATACCCCTAGGTTTTTAAAAAAAATAGTGGGGGGACCATGGGCCCCCCTAGCCCCACCCTCCCTCCGCCCCTGATTCCAGATTTATCATCAATTCATGTCACGCATGAGTGTTTCCCACACACAACACATATACACACACACAACACACGTACACGCCTACCGAGGCGTGCACACACACACGGTCACACACCCACACATGCATCAAATTTCACCGATTAATTTCCCCCTTCACTCGATCTAAATGCATGTGGACTCAAGAACACCGATTGATCGGTAGAGGAAGAGAAGATCAAAATAAAAGTAAATTTTCAATAGAACAATCAGTAGGAAACAAGTAGGATCTTGATTCTTCAACAAAATCTTGAATTGCAGCTTCAATTCTTCTCCAAAAGATGAAGAATTAATGGAGAAGGTAGAAGAAAAATTTGAGAGAGTGGGGAGAAAGAGAGAGCGACGTGAAGTAGAGGGGGGCGGTTTTTCTGATGCTAGGGTTTTGGGTTCTCACTCTTATTTATAGAGTGCAAGATATAATCCAATAATTAAATAAATAAAGATTTGGAAAGATTTGTTGGTGAAATTGGCGTGAAGTAGGGGAGAAAAGTATGGAAATTTCGAATCTTAGGCTATTATTTAGCCTATGATTTATTTTTGAATATTTCACGGAGTAGAATAAAATATCACGGAGCAAGAAAAATAATAATAAATTCCCCCAAAGTATAGTCAAAAGTGGCGTGTAGTTTCATTTTCTCAAAAGGGATTTAATATAAATCCTAATTAAATTAGGATATGGTAGGATCTTCTTAGATTTGGTAAGATATGCTAGGATATTTGAATTTATTTATGGAAGAGAATAAACAAGGGATCAAATAATATAAAAATAATCTCTTCTCCCATAATAAGAGATTTTCGAAAATCTCTAAGAAATAATAGGGGTTTCGAAAATCTCATCACATAATCAAGGAATATTCGGACTTTGGATTTAATTCGGATAATTATCCCAAGCAATAATTAAATCCAAGAAAAATAGGATTTCTTTCCAATAAATAGGAGGGTCGAAAATTCCACATGATTAAATAATGCTCCTATTAAATTCTCACTCATCCCTTAGGAAAATAATTCACCACAAATATTATTTCTTCCCACATCAAAATATCCACATATTCGAATTCACCTCCATTCCACATTTTTCAACGACTTTGACCATTCCACGGCCACGTCATATTCTCCACAACATTGACTATTCAATAGCCACGTCACATATTCAACAAGTTTGACTATTCAACTCAAACTCAACTCCATATCGCAATTAGGTCACAAAGAATATTGCAATAAATCATTTAATTCCACATAACATAGCATTAAAAGCATTTAATGCAAAAATTTCCACGTCACAAAAATTAGGGTTCGAAAAAACGGGGCGTTACAACTAGTGGTATATAGCATTTCATTTTTTGATGAACACTATTTAAAATTTTCTAATTCTTTCTAACGTTTATAAATTACGCTTTAAAACTTATGTTATCCACTATGAAAACTATTTTCCACGAGTGAAGTTAAAGTATTTCATAAAATTCTTCTATTTTGTCTCCATCTTTCAAAATTCTTGGAATGCGGTTTTATGATGAAATTCTTGACAAAATTGTTTTGTAATATTAGGGGGGTTCAGTTGCTAAGATTAAATCTCATGATTAAAGATGTATCATGTTTGGTTCATAAGATTAAATCCTACAACTTAATCCTAGATGGATAGTCTCATGATAATTAGTCATAGCCTCCCCTCCAACTAAAATAATCCTACAACTTAATTCTAGATGGATAGTCTCATGATACTTAGTCATGGCAATCAAAAGCCACCGTAGTTGTTTTTATAAAGTTGTAGTAGTATTATTATTATGTACTGTCCATTTGTTAAATCGTATGATTTGAATATGAATATTTCTAAAAAATGTCTACAAGAAAATTTCATATTTTTGTCTCTATATATGACAAAATTTCTGGCATACATATATATTAAGATTTCTTGCATTTGAAATTTGAATTTATATGCACTTGATATATTTCAAAATTCGTGGCACGCTATATTTTGTTTTTACCTTATGCCATTTAATTATACACCAACTTTCTTACGAATTTCATCTAAAAAAATCTGACCATTTTGCATCTGCTGTCAAAATCTTGATCTAAGTTGAGTTTCTTTTAAACATAAAGAAACATTCATGCCTAATTAAGTTGTGAATATATGAGAATGCGTCTTGAGAGATAAAACTCTAATATAAAAATTTATACTTCTTCCCTATCTAAGTTAACTGCAAAAGGAAAATGTTTTTGTCGTAGTACGATTTTTTTGTATCTTCTTTCCGCTAAATTAAGCTGAAATCAACCTATGATTTAATCTCTAACACATGCAACAAATAGTCAAATAAAATTAAATCCACTAATTAAAGACGTATGATTTAATCTCAAAAACAATTTTTACATCATCAAATTTAATTCCATAAAATTCTAATTCCATAAGCAGTTTTAACATCATCAAATTTAATTCAACAAAATTCTAATTCCAATTTAATTTTAATTATGTGCAATTAACCAACACTAACCACTGATTTTCTTCTCTGCATGAATTCTCGGAGGATTCATGTGGAGAAGTAACATTCAAAATCTAGGAGGATTCTCGTCGTAATTCCTTATTGGTTCCTTGAGCTCCGACTATCTAAAACTCAACGGTAGCATTTCATATTTTGATTAGAAAAAGGAGAAATAGCAATAAGATATTTGTATTTTCTTGGGTTTAAGTCATACAAATATACAATAGTCTTATGTATAGACTAGGACCTTATGTGGTTTGACCTCCTAATATGTTCAGGAAAGAACCAATAAAGAAAACTCGAACATGAACATATAAATATGCTCGACTCAACAAATTAATTTAAATACTATAAAATGATAAAAATCTAAACATAAACAAACCATAAAAATATCAATATTAGTCGAGATATCGCTCTCAGGACGTCTCGCACGTTCATGGGCGTCCAATTCTCGGTGCTGCTGCTGTTGGACTAACTCCCTCGTCCTCCACGTATCCTCCGGAGTCATCATCCGCATCCAGTTCTTCCGTTACTTCTTCCCGTTCTTGTTTTCCTAGCCGTTCCTCGGCTATGGCCAGCGATCCATTCGTATCATCCTTCCCCCATGTGTACACTCTATAGTGATCTTTCATATATATTGTATTGCTTAAGTAAAATCCATCAGGTCTTATAGACCAAAAACATAAGTTTCCACTTCTAGAATGGCAAGACTTGGACAATTTAGAATCGAACACATTAACATCTCTTCTTTTTCGTCCCCAAGAAAATTGACAAGAAAATCGAGTAGTAAACCAAATATTTTGTCTGAATGACCAATTGATGCTTTGAAATGGCCTTAATTTATGATATCCAAGATCGTCGTCTGAGGATCGACAATGAACTCCCACTGAACTATTCCGAATTTTATTGTAAATCATAATTTTGTATTTGGGTAGAATGACTATACCTGCATAACCAGTCTCAACAATAATACATAATATTAAAAATATTAAAGTAGGACGACCCATTTTGATAGTATTGAAGTGAGTTTTGTTATTTACATATACTTCTGTCGTGTTTATATATATGAGATGGTAAGACACACGTATAAATATAATTGGATGATTTGTGATCTCCATAATATTGAGATTGAATTTATATATATGATTTACGATTTATAAGAGCTAATGATTTCGAAATATGACAATATTATTGCAATTTTGTGTAATATAGCATGACCATGATTGTATTTAAGTAATTACTTTTCGTATGCAATATACTTTCTTGTTAAATAGTAGGTCACAAGCTAGATGTACAAAAAAAAGGGATAAGATAATCAATTAACTTACCAAAATATATAAATGAATTATTTAGATTAGGGATGTGATCATGTGCTAATCATGTTATGGTGATATCTAATAACCTAATCATTTTATGGATGAAATATATCATTTTTGCTAATTAATAAAATGATATTCTGTTTTTATAAAATGATTATGTTATATAAAATGATATTCCGTATATATAAAAATAATATCAATATAAATGATATTCTGTTTGTATAAAATGATTATATTCTATAATATGATATTTTGTATGTATAAAAATGATATCAATATAAAGATATTCTACTTGTATAAAATGATATTTTAGCAAAAATGATACTCCATATATTTCTTCCATAAAAAGATAATATTGGTTGATCATTACGATATTTCTACATTAGATCTCTATACCTTTGGTGGTTGGCCAATGGCCACACTAAGAATACTTTTCTAAATATAAATTAAATACTTAGTCGTTTGGTTCAAGTGATGGGCTTTGTGTAGTTAACTTATTTACTTAACATTAGAGATGGGTTATGACTTATGAGCTAGTAATGGATTGCAACCGGATGTTTGGTTTGATGTATAATGTTATGTAACTAAACCCATCGTGTGTTTGATTTGTTGTTTAGTTTGGTGGGTTTGGAAAAAGAACATATTTTCGTTCAAATTAGGTACCTAATCTTCACTAATTTAATAAAAATATTCAACCGTCATTTATGCAGATTGTTGTTTTATGCAATACATGTATGGATTTATAGAAGACATAACTCTTGGGAATGAAGAACGTGTCTACAAATCATTCACAAGATTTGTGATATATTTGCATGTATATGCCTTTTTTTTCTTCTGCCGATGAAGGCATGAAGCTATTATATGCTCTATGAATGAAGTCGAAGTTTTTTGAGTTTATGATCTTGGGCTATTAACGATGTACTAATAAAATCAGAAAATGTTTGGTATTTTATACTGTTGATTGTTTTTAATTCCAAATATACATTTGGATTTAGGGTTACTTATTTTTTTTTATCATCTCATATGGAGTATACAATCGGGTCAATAATTTTTGGTTTTTGGTGATTCAAAGTTTCAGCTCATAGTCTATGACAATATTTGAAAACATAATTGAAACACATAACAAGTAAAAAAAATTGCAAAAAGTTAAAAAAAAAAATTGCAATAAGATATTGTATTTCTTGGGATTTAAGTCATACATGATAGTCGTCTTATTTATAGACTAGGACCCTATGCAGTTCGACCTTCTAATACATTTCGCTAAAGAACTGACAAAGAAAACTCGAATGAAATTTACAAATATGCTCGACTCAACAAATTAATTTTAAAAAGATAAATCCAAACATAATGTCAGATAAAAATATCAATATTAACGAGACACGTAGTCGAGATAGCGCTCCCAGGGGACGTCTCGCACGTTTACGGGCGTCCAATTCTCGGTGCTACTGCAGTTGGACTAACTCCCTCGTCCTCCACGTGTCCTCCGGAGTCATCATCCACTTCCAGTTCTTCCGTGGCTTCTTCCTGTTCTCGTTCTCCTAGCCGTTCCTCGGCTATGGCCCGCAATCCATTCGTATGATCCTCCCCCCATGTGTATACTCTAATGTGATCTTTCATATATCTTGTATAGCCTAAGTTAAATCCCTCAGGTCTTATAGACCAAAAACATAGATTTCCCATTTTAGACCGGCAAAACTTGGACAAATGATCATTAAACACAATAATATCTCTTCTTTTTTGCCCCCAAGAAAATTGGCAAGAAAATCGAGTACTAAACCAAAAATTTTGTCTGAATGACCAATGGATGCTCTGAGATGGCCTTAATATATGATATCCAAGATTGTCTTCTGAAGATCGACAATGAACTCCCACTGAACTATTCTTAATTTCATTGTCAATCATAATTTTGTATTTGGGTAGAAAACTTGCATAACCAGTCTCAACAATGATACATAATACTAAAAATATTAAAATAGGACGACCCATTTTGATAGTATTTATTATTGAAGTGAGTTTTGTTATTTACATATATTTCTGTCGTTCTTTATATAGATGAGATGGTTAGGCACACATATAATTGGATGATTTGTGATCATCATAATATTGAAATTGAATTTATGTACTACTACATATGATTTGCTATATATAATAGCTAATGATTTCGAATTTTATGCCGTCGAAATAGAAATATCATGACAATATTATTGCAATTGTGTGTATTGTGTAATATTGTTTGATTATAATTGTGTTTAAGTAATTACTTTTTGTATGCAATATATTTTCTTGTTAAATAGTAGATGTACGAGAAATTATAAGATAATTGATTAATTACTTAGCAAAATATATAAATGAATTGTTTAGATAATATTAAGTTGATCGTTACTATGTTTCCACACTACAAGAGTATAACTTTGGTTGTTTGGCCCACTAAGAATATTTTTCTAATTAAAGATCGATGGAATACTTTTTTGTTTTAACAAGTTTTTTTTGGGTGCGTTTTGTTTTCTAAGTGGCAGAAGAATAAAAGTGTCTAACTTAGTTACAAAATTGAAATTTGTGAATATAATTGAAATTTTTTAAATATCAGCAATCATAAAACTGTGTTTACACATACTATCTTCGTCCAAAAAAAATAGACAAAGTTATAAATTACACGGGTTTTAATACGCAATTAGTAAAGGAGAGAGAAAAAGGAGAAATATGGTGGAAGTAGTGTTAGACTGTTAGTGGTTTATGTTGTCCACATTTAAAATTATGTGTAAGATTAGTAGAATTGGTTTAATTTTAATGGACACCCTGAAATTGTAATCAATGCAGTATATTTTTTTAAACAACAGTAGCACGATTTATGTCCATCAAATATTACAGAAATAATATTGTAATCGTTGCGGATGCTTACAATTTACCCAATCACTAAAATTGCTCATTACTATTGATATTTATGTATGCATTAAAATATCCTATTTTGAGAAGTAAAATTTCATATATGATAAATATTGATTGTATAAGTGAATTCTTATTTCTAGAAAATATCTACAAGAGACTTTAATATTTTTGTCTCTATATATGTCAAAATTCGTGGCATGCCTATTAAGTTTTCTTGCATTTGAAATTTGAATCTATATGCACTAATTTGTTAATGATATATGTCAAAATTCGTGGCACATATATATTTTGTTGTGTCCTTTTCCATTTAATTATACACCAACTTTCTTGTAATTTTCATAAAAAAAAATCTGATCATTTTAAACACTATATCTCTAATTTGTTCTAAGTTAAGTATATCAATTCGAATTTAAACATGATGAAACACTCATGCCTGGTTGGGTTGTGAAGATATGAGATAATGCGTCTCGATAATGTAATAAAGGTATAGGGTATCATTTTCATGAATTATTGAGCAATGAAGAATGACCACATTTTAGTGCAACTTAGTTCACTAATATTGGAATTGCTTTATCATTAATAATTTCATATCCTTTCTTATTGTATATAAATATATTATCCAACTCAGAAAAAGGTATGGTAGTGTAGATAATGGGGTTAGGTCAGTTTGATTGCTGCATTTAAAGAGGGATGAGATTTTTCCCTTTTTGAGGTAAGGATGAGTTGTTTGTTAAAATTATAGGTGGTCGATTAAGATGATTTTTGTGTAAGATAAAACTAATAATAGAATTTATCTATTAATTTCCTCATCCATGAAATAATATCACACTTTTCCACTTTGGTACGTTTGTGATATAACATCTTAGTATTTTTTTTTTTTTAGCAAATGAACATTACTCTCCAATAAATCATTATATTCATCGTCGCCTTGGATGATGCCCATCCAACGTTCTCCCCGTTCTTCTCCCCCCACCAACCTTGTATCCGAGCATGTCAATCAAAAATCGGTTGCAGATTGAATAAAAACAGACAAAATCGGTTGTGGCGCATCGCAAGAGAGGAAGATGGAGAAAGAGAGATTGTAAAGGCCAACTATTGATACTGCGATATAAGAGTGAAAAAGCTACCATAGAGACGGGCCTTGACGCGGGCCGAGTTTGAGTATCGAGGCATATGCACAAACCGAATCAAACCATAAAATTACCTACATATTTGAGATTTAATCACTCGATCTTACAATCCAATAATACTACTCATCGCTTAAAAAAAAACGACAATACACAATCAAATAAAAGGGCATAAAAATGTAATGGTGATATTTAATTCACTAAGCCAAACGCAACAAGAAATTTAATTTTGACTAGAAAAATAAAAGAAAATTCCAATATCAAAATTCATATTCCATCCCCAAGCCAATTGAACAGGAAATGTCACTTTTTCGAACAATTTTTTTATTTTCTAATAGCTTCAATTCTGCTAAATTAAGCACAAATCAGCCTATAATTATTTAAAGTTCAAGTACAATTTAAATATGCAACAATCAGTCAAAATAAAATTAAACCCACTAATTAAAGACGTATGGTTTAATACTTTAATCTCAACATCATCAACTCAATTAATCCAAACTATTATGAACAAATAAAATAAAAGTTGGATTATGTTTTCAAATCAATCAAAATTAGCCATCACTAACCACTGATCTTCTTCTCCGGCGCCAAAGCCGACGAATTCCGGTCAGTTTTCCTCAGCCGGAAAATAAATACGGCGCCGGAGATCGCCAGCAGCGCGACGCCGGTCAGCCCGCACACCGCCGTCGCCACCAGCAACCCCAGCCGCACGTGATCTCTCCTCGCCTCGTCACGTGCCCTCTCGCCCGCGCCACGTGCCCCCAGCCACGTGTCGCTGATGTTCTTCGCCTCGGGCAGCTGCACGCTCGCCGCGGCCGCGGACGACGTCGTTTCGCCGAAGAATGCCATCATTTCCTGCTGCTCGCCGGCGCCGCCGCGAGACGGCGGCGGCGAGGAGCTCTCCTGGAAGTCGAGGCCGTGGTCCGACGGGCGGAGGTCGCGGGCGGCGGAGCGGGCGAGGAGGGCGGAGAGGGCGACGGCGGCGAGGAATTGGAGGAGGATTTTGTTCATTTTTTTGGGAATTGGATTGAATGAGATGAAATGAGTGATGGGAAATTGGGAGTGTTGGTTGTTTTATTCGATTTTTCTGTTATATTTTGTGATTATTAACTGCAGTGAATAAAGTAATTATCAGTTTTTGGAAACTGAACTCGTGAATTCTTGTCGGAGTGGAACAAAATGGGATTATGGGATGAAGACAGAGCAATTATTGTGGGTGTAAATAGCTACTACACACTATGTGATCGGTGCACCTACTATTTACCTCTATTTAAATTACTCCATCCGTCCCGATTAAGAGTCAAACTTTGACCGGACACGAGTTTTGAGAAATGTAAAGAAAAGTTGATTGAAAAAGTTAGTGGGATGTGGGACCCATTTTTTATATTGATTTTATAATAAAATGTGAGTGAATTGAGTTAGTGGAACGTGGGACCTATTTACTATTTACGGTAAAAATGAAGTGTGACTCTTAATTGGAGACGGGCGAAATGGAAAAGTGTGATTCTTAATCGGGAACGGAGGGAGTATAATTTATAAGTATAGTAAAAATACCATTCGTTTTGAATAAATAATGATTTTATCGGGTTATTATATAAAATTAATGGGAAAAAATAGTATATATATGTCTCAGAGTCGATGTTAAATGGGTAGATTCTGATTTTGAAGATTCCGATGGACGTATAAATCCAAATTTCGATGTTTAGGGTCAAATACGTTTCTACTTAAATCAAATCTGGTGGTATATCTGTGAACAACATTTAAATTCAAATTTCGATTGATATTTGACGCATCAGATACGGTTTCACTTAAATCAAATCTAGTGGTATATCTGTGAACAACATATAAATCCAAATTTCCATTGTTATCTAACGCTTCAGGCCTAGTGGTGTATTTGTTAACAACATATAAATCTAAATTTCGATTGTTATCTGACGCATCAGATACGGTTTCACTTAAATCAGACCTAGTGGTGTATCTGTGGACAATTTTAAACTTTATGTTTAATAATTGATCGTAAAGTTATAAGAAAGACTAGAATTTAATTAAAGTTCTTGATTTTCTGTCTATCTACACATTTAAATGACTACTGAGTGAGTTGTCTATCACTCATTTATTCCTAGAGTATAATTTCAAAAAGTGTAATTGATTTTTTCTTCAATGAATGTAATTTAAATATTAACTAACTCTTATAAAATCTATCACCTACCGCACCTTTCAAGTTTAATGAGAAAGATGAGCACGGGAATAAAAGTGTGAATACCTTTTACCACAAAAAGTATTCCCTCTCGTCCCTTTGCTTGGACTTTTCTATCTCGTTTGGCATACTTGCATGTGCAATTCTTATTTGTTTTAACTTTCATGTGAAGGAATACTGTATTTATCATTTCTCACCAACAATGGTTGTATTTTAAATTCAACACTTACTTTATGTTGAGGGAAAAAAAATTGACATGCTAATCAAGAGAAAAAAACATTTTTCACCAAGCATATTTTTATTTATCATTTCGCAAAACACACTTGCACATCCTCAAGTTCAATGTCTATAATTAGATCCGTGCTCTTTTTTTTCTATAAAATATCGTTAATAGTCCATCAATGTGAAAAGAAACAAGTTTGTAATGCTGAACTGGATTTTCCATAGATAAGGAAAGTCAAATATAATTATACCATGGGCCATATTATTCTCCTGATATACAAATCAAATCTTCATGAAGTGTTATACACTTTGAAATAGTATCACATTTTATTTCGATTAAAGTATCTAATACCTAATTAGGAATCCAATTACGGGTGTGATCAAATGCAAACCCTAAATATTATACAAACTCAAAACTATGATCTGAACCGTTAGAAAATATCAACAGATGATAAAATAATACTATCTCCGTCCCTGAAAGTTTGACACAATTTACCATTTCGGTTCGTCCCTGTAACTTTGACACATTTCATTTTTTTTTATCATTTTTTGTAGTGGACCTTATATTCCACTAACTCATTCATACTCACATTTTATTATAAAACTACTACTTTAAAAGTAGGACACACATCCCACCAACTTTTTCAACTCACTTTCCATTACATTTCTTAAAACCCGTGCCGGGTCAAAGTGCGCCAATATTTGGGGGACGGAGGTAGTAGCAACAAAAAATGTCAACACAATGTCAACGGTTGATGTTGTTTTGAAATTGTGTTGACATCAAAATCTTAAAGTTTTACACTGTATTAACATTGTGTTGATACTGTGCTAAAAAGTTTGGAGTTTGTACAATATATGAGTTTGTATTTTATCACTACCCCTACTCAGTTATAATTAAATATCACATTTTATTTCGGTTAAACTAAATTAGACATTTATTGACATGGCCCAAGCCGTTAATGGGCTATTATTGGACTTTCAACAACCCTCAGTTGGGCTTTTGTACATACATCTCACAAAACATATAACAAAAAAAAAATCAATATATTCTCCTCAATTGATGTTTGCCAAATCAGCTCTGACTTTTATCCACGTCAGCACTGTATCAAAAACCTCCTCCACAACCTCATTACTCTCTCCGATCAGTTGATGCCACGCGCCGTCGTATATCTTGATCGTCTTGTCCTTGCTCGCCGCCGCCTCGTACAGCCGCCTCGCCCCCTCGGGATCGCAGATCACATCCTCGCCGCCATGCAGGATCAGCATCGCCACCTCCAGCTCCCCACACTCCCTCTTTATCCACTCGCAGACACTCAGCAGCTGCTGCGCCGTCGCCGCCGTCGGCCGCCCGCACGTCCTCCTACTCGGGCTCCCCGCCGCCAGCTCCCTCTTCCACCCCTCCCTGTACGACCGCCTCCCCGGCGGCGCCGTGACCGCGATCCTCCACGCCGGCGCCACGTACGCCGCCGCCGGCAGCAGCTTCTCCAGCGGCCACACCGGCTTGAACTTTTTCGACACCTCCAGCATGGCCCCACTCAGGATGAGGCCGCGCCAGGGGGCCGCGCCTGCGCCAGGGGAAGAAGGACCCTTCCCCTGGCGCAGGCAGGCCAGGAGGGCCAGGGCGCCTCCCAGGGACTCCCCGTACAGAAAGGCGGGGAGGCCCGGGGGGTGCCTGGCCCTGGCGGCGGCGAAGAAGCGGAGGCAGTCGTCGAGGAGGGGCCGGATGTCGGTGATGTGGTCGCGGGGCCCGTCGGAGAGGCCGTGGCCCTGGAGGTCGAGGGCGCAGACGAAGAGGCCGGATTTGGCGGCGGCCACGGCGTTGAGCTCGAAGAGCCAGCCGCTCTCGGAGGTGTAGCCGTGGATCATGCCGAGGAAGGCCGCGACTGGGCGGGAGGTGTCGTTTGGTTGCCATGACTGGGTGAAGATGTTTAGGTTTTGGGGGTTGGTGAAGGAGCTTTGTTGGTGGAGGATGTTGTGTTTTTTGTAGAAAGCCTCCTTTGTGAGGCTGCCGTAGGGGCTCTTCTCATTGGCTTCATGAATTGGGTGACTCATCTCTCTTTTTCTCTCTCTTGAGTGAAAGGGTGTAGAGTTTTTGGCCAAACATATAAGGGCTAGGATCTTTATGATTGGTTGGGAGAGGCTGCCCTCCCAACTGTATCTACGGTAATGTACATAAATGAATTTGAATTATTTAGTGTACTCTATTAATGAACTATGATCATGGCCAAATCGGCTTATGTTGCACCTTTTTTGTCTTTCGCAATTCAAGTATTGAATTGATTGCATATTTAGAAATTTCAATTAAATAATAAAAGGGGTGAAATCGGGTATGAAGCATTAATAGTGACTACGATTTCGACATGAGCACGTTTCAAATAATAGTAGTGACTAAGAGTAGAGCATACACGACCCATTATTCTTTATCCACCTTGTATTATTGTATATCACATTGCAAAGTAAAAAAAAAAAGGACAACGTAAAAACAATGAAGAAAATGAAAATAAGCTAAATTTATTATGATTTCAGCACAATATATCAATATAGAATATATAACAATGTCATAGTAACAACCCTTAGCATTTTGCTAAACTAAGTGGCGCTCATCCCTTAAATGCCTCCACAACACATTTCTTGTGTGTCACGAGATTTAGCCTAATAATACATGTAGCTCTTATTCTACGTATCTCCTTTCAGTCGGCAGATTTAGGATGGGCAAGAGGAGGTGTCCGCCCCGCTCAGACATTTGTTCTACATACCTCCTTTCAAGAGGCGGATTTAGGATGGGCAAGAGGGGCCGGCCGCCCCACTCAAACCATCATAATGTCCTCATTTTCTCTGATTAGGATCTGTCGAAAAAACTATGGCTACCTCTTGATTTGTTCAATTTTTAAAGAGAGAACAGTATCAAATGACATTGTTTTTGGAATTTCTTATGCCCACATTGTGAAATTTAAAAAAAAATAAAGCTATGCAACCAAATTTTGTACAACCAAAATTTGGTTTATTTGAGAAAAAATGTAATTTATTTATGTATTTAATTAAAAAGTATAGACATATATATAGTATAGGAAACGTTCATAATATTATGGTATTTGTGTATAATTTTTTAAATGTTTTTTTATTATAAAATATAATTAATGCATATTTTAATTCAAATTTGAGAAATAATAGAGAAATAATTCAAATAAAAAATTGAAAATGAGGCCAAAAACTAATAAAGTGTTTTTAATTTGTTAACTAACTATATTTAGTATTTTATATTTAATTAACACATCAAAATTATTAATATAATCTTGTTTTAGTTGTACAAAATTTGGTTGTTTATCATTACTCATTTAAAAAGCCATTTTTTTCACTATGGATGCCAATACCTCAGCGAACAACTTGTCCAATAGGCAACTAACACGTGCCAGATACTTGTTCCACGTGAAGTTATGTTGCTAGTTAATTAATTCATGTTTCAACTGTAAACCACTTGAGCTGGTGATCAAACATCAACATCAGAGAATTAATGATATGTCTGAACAGGTTAATTGCTGTGCTACTCCAACAAGTTTGAACTGCCGCCATAAATTTTGTAAAGTGAGGTGGTAGTTTCTCTCTCATAAAAGTCATCATTTCCATTAATATATTTGACAGATGAGCAAAGCTGGTATACTACCTTAGACGGCTTTAAATGCCTAGTTTTCACCTCACTAACTCAGAAATCATAATGATCATGATTATGATATTGATAGACAGTGTACTTATTTGTGATTAAAGAGCAATTCGTTCGTTGAAAAATGAAATTTTAACAACAATTTTAGAGTGGATTCACAAAACTAGAAAAAAATGCATTCCTCACGATTGATATCATGTACTCTGTAAATCTAAGGTTCATGTTAACATATGATTAGCTCTACCACACATTTAGAGAGTGATTTAGTTAAAAAAGTATCGGCAAACGGATCAAATTAATCAGCAGATGGTTCAGAATAACCCTGTTTCTGTTGACGATCGACTGTGTGAGTTGTTTCCGTTTGATGCATGTTGTACGCGCAGTGTCATCTATGGCCATTTCCTTCCGTTTCTTTCATAATCGTGCTCCATGCGAACAATGCAGCTCCAATGGCAGGTTCGACCTTAGAATATCAGACACACCGTCAGGCAAGTTGGAAGATGCAGAGAGAGCAAAAGGGCGAAGAGCCATTTGTAACAACATCAAACATAAAAGGGGGTGGGGTGACATTTATCTCATACTAGATAGAAATAATTTGAAGAAAATGGATAAAACTATAGGAATGTGTATGTGCAATAATGGATCATACTAGAGGAAGGCTAACCTTTGGTCTTATAGGGCAAGCCCCTGGATAAGCCTTCAAAATCAAGTTAATAACTTCATTTCCGATATCCCATCTCTTGTTGGCTTCAAGAACCCCACCAACCATGACAACGGGGAAAGTACCCTTTTCATCTGCAATACTTTTACTCTTTTTCAGTTGTCGTATATGAGGTATGAGAGCTCAGTGTAAGTTGAGCAGATAGAGATTCGATGGAGGAGTAACGGCAAAAGATTACGTGTCTTCATGTTACAGTTGCAACAATATGATCACACATGCTAATAGCACTCTGTATGTATTTTATGCAAAGATATATGAGAACACACCTTCTCCAGCCAAATGTAGTCGTTGGACAACAGCTGTCACGCTCAAAGCCAGTTCTTGGACTGCATTGCTCAAGATCTCATCTGCAATCTGATCACCAGCTTCAGCACAAGATACCACAACAGGGACTAGCGCTGCAATTCTGGCCCAAGAAGAATCTGCATAGGTCCACCTAAATTCCAATAAGCAAGAAATAAAAAGAATGGTGATATAGTTAAGATATGTGTTATACTCATTGTAAATTTTCAAGTAACAGATTAACATCTTGTAATACACATGGAACTACTCTATCCAACCATGCCGAAAACGAATGGATTAAAAATAACCTTGAAAGTTTAACAATAATGTGGTTACTTTTACACTGAAATATCTTAGTTTGTCCCTCATGAACTCTGATCTCACTTAGTCCAAGAAAGACAGCTAGCGACATCTAAACATACAGGTTAGAATTCATAAGTGCTCTACTAGCATGAGCAAATCCTGCAAAATTATAACAGCTCTTTAGTTGTTCATTACATAAGTTTGGGACCAGAGGAACAAATTTTTCATGGTTGTTTGTTTGGCAATAGAAATAATGCAGTTTTATAAGTTGGAAAAGGGCAAAACAGAGGCAAAAAGCGCATTCTAATCTCTACCACGGAAAAATCAAAATACCATCATGAACTCAATCATTCCGTGCAAAATATTTTATAAAGAGACACGCTGGGGGAATCTAACTCGACATAGAGCAAAAAACAGCAAGACCATAAGTAGCCTGTTTGGCAGCAGCAGCATGGAAAGCATGCATAGGGGATAAGTTTCTACAAAGACATACCCTATGATTTCATCTGGAGAAGAAAGATCAAGTGACTGCAGAATAAAGTTTGTTAGCATCGTTGCTGGACCACGCCCATCATGAGCCTTCATCACTGCTGTCAATGCCCGAGAAGCAATTCCGTAACCACTGGAAGCATCAGCAAGTCACTGTTTTAATTCATCATATAGAATAATATATACTACAAGCACAATGTATCACTAAGATATGAAGCATCTACACCCAGCATTTCAAACTTTATGAGAACAGTAACATTACCAACTTTAAGTTTATACAAGTTCACTCATTAACAAGTACGTAGTATAAACACAACTCTTCAATATATAGTGGGATATTAAAGGCATGAAACAGATTATCCACACTATCTGCAATAATGACAGATCAACTTCAGTTTTCTGACAATAGTATACCTGTAAATTGGTCATGCCTCATCCAATGTTAAAATACTAAATTAGTTCCATAAAGAATTTTAACATCATAATTTATCAGAGCTCATTCAGGAAAGAGAGAGTCAAAAAGAAGAGTCGCCAGCAGGCTCTGAGCTTACCTGCCCCAGTCACCTAAAACTGGCCCTGCACCAGCAGAGCGGGCTTCTTTTCCATCTTCAGTAAACCCATAAGCAATACATCCAGTGCCCGCAATCAAAACACACCCATGAAGTCTCCCCATTGTCCCACTTGCAAGAGCTACTACAGCATCATTCTGCACATATATCTTTACATTGCATGGAAATATATTCCTGAAACAATGATTACAAAATCAAAACCAATTCAAAAGATGGTGCAACCATACATCCAAAATTAACAAAAACACCTGACGTACTTCACATTATTTTGCATTAAAAGAAGCAGCTTCAGCTTATGTTTCTAATAAAATTGCATCTAGTTAGAACCAGAACTTCAATACTCAGTTTTACTATTGCATTTCATTTTTCAGAAAGATTAAGCCTTCAGTAGTTCTCAAGCTTTCTCTAGCAAGTTCTATGAACATGAAAAGGAAATGACAAAATCAACGAATACAGCTTTTCACAAATTTTCACTCCAAAATATACAATAAAAATTTCACTATATTATGCTAGCTTGATTCTAAAACAAACAGTTATTTCGCTACAAATGAGTGTCTTAATAAGTTTCTATCACAACCTCATGCACAGAGGACTTAAGCAGATCTTAAACCCCATAGTTTACAGTATACAGAGTTTAGCATTTGAATTTTCTCAAGAAATCAATATACTTGATGTATTTCTTCAGCTCTTATAAGAATATAACCATCCACATTGCACATGCCACTAATCCTTTTTAAAACAAGCGATAAGAAAACCAAATTTCTACTCAGTCAAAGAAGATTCAGATTAGTCAAATTTAACAGAGACACGATACCTAATCCAATTCAAGACCCTTTCCTGATCTGATGGATGATTCACACCAGAAACTCCTAAGCATATAGCAAGAACTGCTGAAAGATTCTTGCCAGCTCTAGAAAGAGCTTCATTTATAACTTGTTCAAGTGTTTCTCTGGCCGCAGTTTCTGTAAGCACGATGCCAAGAAGCAATAAAGATTTCATAAACTGAGAAATAATGTTCCATAGCATTCTACTCTTCCATTGCCTTTCTCCAAAACACAAAGACTTCATTAAAAAACAAACTTCTTAGCTTATCTTCTACATTATTTTACAACAAAATATACTTAATTGACATTACCAAATACTTAAAGGAGAACATGTAAGTTTAACAAGTCAAGATATGGAGACGAAGCGGGAAACCTAGGTGCAGATGATCGATATCAATTTCACTAGTGCCTAATTGAAATTGCAATTAGCTATGAGAATTTCATCCATCCATCCATTCAATCGCATAATCAGGAGTACCTCCGACGCTGTTGTGGTTAGAGCAACCGGCGGCGGCGCGGCCGAGAACGGGGATAGGATCGGGCAATTGGCGGTGGTCGGAGAAGGGCAGAAGCGGCAAACAAACGCACACGGTGGAAGTGGTGCCGCCGTCCACCCCCAAAATCACCCCTTCTTCGGCGCTACGACGCTCCTCCGATTCAGAACCCATCGCCGATCGTTTCTTCGCGTGAAATTTTATTTTCCTTTTTTTATTTTTATTTTTGGGAATTTTTTGCTGAATTACGAAATTGTGATTACTCCATTGGCGACGGAAGGCGGAGGAATCCAACGCTAGTAATTCCCACCAAATGCAGTTTTGTTGCGCTGTTGAAAAACGTTTTACTAAAATTGCACGGTGTATAGTTCGAAAAAGAAATAATTGCATCTAAGGAACTGCAGAGAATGGCTGGTTGTAATTTATTGCTTTTTTCTATATTTTTATTCCAGCAAAACGCTTTTATTTTGGTTACACTGAACTTTCCGTATGTTGTTTCTGTTAATTTTTCTTATATTGTATAATTTGAGTATTGTAAATTGCAGATATTATTGTAAATTGCAAACTTTTGTTGGTTTGGAATTTGGATAGTGACATTAGTATAGTTGATCTTGATTTCTTTTTATGTCAATGAATAATAAGTATGACTTTATTTGGATTGGAATGATTTAAAACGCAAATATGTTGTATATTGAATATGAATGAGAGTTAATGCGGAAATGTAATTTTCTCGTGTCCTCAATGAAATTAAATTAGGTTGATTGTAGAGTTGGACACATAAAAAATATTGGGTTTTTAATTAAGTGACTCGGGTCATTAATATAGTTTTTACATAACGAACTAAATAAAAATTTGAATAAATTTGAAAACTCTAAAAAATGAAATACCCCTTCCATCCCAGATTAGGAGGTTTTAAAAAAGAGTTGAAGTGTGTAATAAATGAAGCGAGATGGTGGAGTATGAAATAAATGAAGTGAGTTGGTTGAAGGTGGGTCCCTTTTGACTTTTTGGAGTTTTTTTTTTGTTTTAGTTTATTTTAATATAGATAATGACATTTTGATAAACAATAGGGTAAAATTATATGACCAAATATAGAAATTTCTAAATATAGCTCTTAAACTGGGAGTAATATAAATGTATATTCAGTATTGAAGGAGCTACATTTGGATCATATTTCGTTTGATTCATTTGAGGGCTATAATCCTTTATTTAAATAATCTCTATTTTTTTATCGTAACTTTAATTTTTCTCCCAATAAAAAAAAAGTTAAACAAATTGGGACCTTCATAATAGTCTCATAGTAGTAATTATTATAGGTGATCGCTTGACTTTATATTTATATTAACTTAATAGATAAATTAATTAGGTAGATTGAATAAAAAATCGTTAGACGAATCTTTCAATAATTTTTATGATAAGATTATGCAACCATTGAAATTTGAAACACATCATATGACAATTGAGCCGTCAAAATTCAAACTGTGTAATATATGTGCAACAATCAATAGTTTCGATTTATCAATGAATATATTTTTGATATACACATTGTGCAATACGAGTATTTACAAACGAAAACAAAATTAATTTGATTTGTTTCCGTTTTAAGATTTCTTAAATACCACATTAATTGATATTAGAAATGGATCACTCACCCATTAAAAGGTCTCGTAAGGGGGATGGTTATCCACACTTATATAGATTAGATTGGATCATCACCAAGTTGATGTGGGATAGAATTGGGAGAATTTAACACGCCCCTCACGTGTAGGCCGGAAAGGACATCGGTCTTCCATCACGTGGGTAGGCAATGCAAGAGATAAGAGAGAACCATCATCGATGTGGGCCGGAAAGGACATTGGTCTTCCACTCGTGAGGTAGATAAGAAATAAAGAGAAATCCATCATCGACATGGGCCCGCTCTGATACCATATTAGAAATGGACCACTCACCCCTTAAAATACCTCATAAGGGAAGGGTTATCCACATTTATATAGATTAGATTGGATCATCACCGAGTCGATGTGAGATAAAATTGAGAGAATTTAACAGATATCCTTGGTCTAATTAACCCTATTCTAGAGGCCCACACACAAGACAATGGGGTGTAGAAGTACTAATTCTTATACTATTTATCTTTTTACTACTCCTACTTGTTTTTGTTTCAAAATAAATGCAAAGAAACTATTACAAAACTAGGATACTTTCTTTATATTTGTTAAATTTATGTAAGTTCAATCTTTGTTTTAAAAGGAAAATTCACTTAAGAAAGTGTGAAATGTCTTTTAGCAATGATTTCTCATCATTCACCTAATTTTGAAATGAGATATTTGCTCAATATATTATATATGTACACTGTGTTTAATTCTTGTGTCAATTTCAAAAGAAATTTTGTTTAGAAAAATTGCGTACAATAATAATTTCTTTTACCATGATTTGAACTCTCATCTTATTGAATATGAGAAACTATCTTATCAACTAAATTACACTTCAGAGTCTGGTAGAACAATGAATTGTTCTAACTTCTTTTACGAAACAAAAAAAAATAAAATGAATTGACAATGATATAAAAAATAAAGTCACAATGTGGAAAGATACATTTAAACAAAATTGACTTTATGAAAATGAAAGAGTTGATAATTATTCGTCAAGATTTTGACATGATTAGCTGGTGGAGTACATTACATGTTACTCCTTCATAATTATGATTTAAAAATTTATTCAACGACCAACATAATTAAGTGGATTAGTTAAACCGCTGCATTAATTACGACAATAACAATTGCAAAATGTTTCCCATCGAAAGGCCCAAATCAACTAATTGTGTTACGACAAAGGCATGCAGCATTGTCTGAGACATTACACAATGCTTCATCTCAATTATCAAACACACATATAAAATTTATAAATATATCAAAATCAAGATCGAGTATCTCGACATCATTTTTGTTTTTATTGGTAATGGAGAATGCAAGTAATATTTTATATATATGTTGATTTATATTTTTTAGATCGCGTAAGATAATCATATTTATTTAAATGAAGTTTTAAACCAAGTACAAATAGCACGTAAGATCGAAAACATGTTTAAATATTTGCTATAAATCCTTTTTCTGTTTAATTATATTGTTATTATTATTGCTTTTATAGTTTTATTACTAATTAATAGTGAACACTCATACAAATTTTATCGTGTAATAACATAATGTTACACTTACATAGTTACATGCATTGCTTGATCACCAATGTTGTTTAGTTCGTAATCATTATTTATTTGATTTTTATACATGTAAGTATGATTTATGTATATTTATCTTTTCTATTTTATATATTTAGAACGTTTCTAATGAATGGCTTATGATTAAATACTAACTAATTTATAGTAATAACTAATAACTAACATCAATTTTGTATGTTAAAAATATCAACACAAAGACATAAATTTATCAATATGCTTGTGTTGATAAACTTATGTCTTTGTGTTGATATTTAAAATTTACATGTTGTATTGATATAATTATGTTTTTATGTTGATAATTTTAATACACATAATTGAAAGTTATTAGTTATTACTGTAAATTAGTTAGCACACTAATGCAACCCAGTACCTTAAATGTTGTTATTTATATCGTTAAAGTTATACAAAATTCAAAACTGGATCGGTCTTTTTTTATTTTTTAAGTTATGAAAAATGAAAAATTGAGCATTATTTTTTTATAATTTGTAAAATAAATGTTATTAATAGTGTAAATTAAATAATAATGATGCTTACACAAAATGTGTAGTAAGTATAATATTTCTTTTGTATATAAATTAATTATTTTAAGCACTTATATTACGAAGACAATGTCTACTATTATTATTGAAGTTTAATTGCCCATCTAATTTAACCATATGGCAGCCTGATACAATTAGAATTTTAATAATCTGAATTGACATTGGAATAACCATGACGACAAGACTTTTTTATAATCTTATTGACTAACAATAGAAAATTGTATTGGAGTAATTTTTTTCAAATTAGAGCGGCATATGTTAGTTGTACACTAAATTCGTTGTGCGACTGACAATTGTGATTTCAAATTTGGTCATTAATTCAAATATCATAAATATCTCTAAATCGCGACATTTCCTTTACAAATTAAAGGTATAAATTACACATCATATATTGCATTTTAAATTAATTGGGACATGGAGTAATATATACTCCCTACGAATAAGAGTCTCGTTTTTTTCATTTTAGTCCGTCGGCGAATAGGAGTCCCTATTCACTTTTACCATAAATAGTACTCCATAAGATCTCACCTGCCGCTAATTCATTCTACTTACATTTCATTTAAAACTAATATATATAAGTGGAACTCCTATTACGCTAACTTTTTTTTCACTCATTTTTTCTTAATATTTCTTAAAACTTGTGCTGACCATAAATGAGATTCCTAATGGCGGACGGAGGGAGTACTCCGTAGTTTAATTGATAAATTGGGCGAGACTAATTATAAGGACGTAGTAGATAAATTTTTATTTAAGTTACTTTTTACAAGATGAGCTAGATGCATATAATTAATTAATACATTGGTTAATTAATCTAATAAGTATACAATATAATTACATATATATTAATTAACTTGCAATATGCATGACACCGTCAATCACGAGGTCACATCAAATTAAACACAATTGTACAAGATAAGATAATTAAAAACATTCAATTTATATGAATTTGATATCTGCATCTACACCTACCATACTAATTGTTGGCGCCGGTGGATAACTCAAACCCCAAAAATAGAGATTTCCATTTCCTCAATTAAAGGGAAGAATTATTGTGGTGGATGAACCATCAACAAATAGGAACACAAAACAACACAACAAAAATGTCAAAGATGCCCAAAAATAATTATTCAAACACATGGATTGTTTATTTTGGAATTTTTGACTGAAGTCCAAATATTTCCACCGGCAAAAAAGTATCAAGATGGACTTCGAATAATCGCTCGTCAGTAAAGAATTGCAATAAAAGTTTGTGTTATTGAAACTTAAATAATTATTGGTATATGATTCATTAAGTTATTATTTCAACCAAATTATGAATATGAACTAATTTTTTATGTTATATCAAAGCTTTTGATAACATATTTGTGACATTGTTTCTTTTTAATATACATAATGCAATGTAGGCCAACAATAATCATATAAAGGATATATATTAACACAAAAAGACTTAAGTTGTGAATGGGTTTGTATAAAGAGTACTATTGTCTAATTCGCCGAATTTTGACTAAACATAAATTTAACAATGATAAACCTTAAATTTGTGAATTTGTTTGTATATAGACAACTATCGTATAATCTAATCGATTTTTTACTAAAAAAATTATTGTATAAGTATAAATTATAAAATAATTTTAAACTTATGTAGGTTTGACTATTTGAAATCAAATCATCTGGTTAGTATGGTTCAACCACCAAACTCGTCTAAAAGTTATTTAATCGTGCTCATCCCAAACTTTTTATAACAACTAGTAATGTTTAATTATTTAGATATATTGTAAATGAGTTCGGAAGATTAGTGAGTATTAAACGGATTTGGGGGTTGGAGCGATATTTTTAGACGTCATTAATTTAAAATTTAAATAAAATCATGTACTCCATTTGTATAGTTTATTTGCAAATAGTGATGTTTTTTGTGATCTTAACTTAGCGCGTATTGTTATGGGATATTTACTGACAATGATAATTACTCCCTCCGTTCCATTATAAGTGGGACGTTTCTATTATCATAAATAATTAGAGTGAAGAGAAAGTAAAGTAAGTAAGAGAATAACGTAGATAAAATAGTTAAAATGTAGAGAAAGTAAAGTAAGTAAGAGAATAATGTAGATACGACTCTCATTTATTATTTTTTCTCTTATTTTACTTTCTATCTACTTTAACTAATTTATTACTTATCATATTCTTAAAACAACGGCAAAAAAAAAACGCTCCAGTTATAGTTATAGTGGGATAAATGGAATACTTATAAAAAGATTAACAAAAACCATAAATTATATATATGGTCATTAATAAAGAGCATTGCAAATTTGTACTCCATATACGGTAGCTGTTATCATGTCATATTATTTTAAAAAAAATGCAAAACACATCTAAAAGTACCTATCCTATAATATTTTATATTATCAGGTTTCTTGTACTGATGCATTGAACTTCAAAATTTAATCAACTATTTTTATGTTAAAAAAATTATTTATTTAAAAATTAACTTAGCTGTAATGTTAACTAAAAATTATTAGAAAAATTTAAAAATTATAAGTTGATATAGAGTTAGAAATCATATCAATGAAATTTTCATTTTTTAATGATCCGAATTATATACAACTGAATTAATTTCAAAATGAATAGAAGGAGAAAAGAAAAATAAATAAATATAATGAAACGTAATTAAATTCTCAAGTCCATTAAATAAAGATCTCATTAAATTAAAAGTAAAACTATAAAACTCTTTTACATTAAAAATGTATTGGTATAAAAACAAAAAAATTGTAAATTACCTAATGTAACAAAATACATTGATGTAAGGATTTAATAATATATAAATTAATAAAGATCTAATGAAACAAAATGTATTAATAAGTTCCAAAACTAATAGATGCATGTATTTTACTTTTTAAAAAAAATTCAAATTAAATAATTGAATCACGGGACAAATTAAATTGCCAATATAGTTCACCCAATGAAATTCTCAATCACTCCACTAAATAAAGTGAGATTTGGTCGGATTTAAAATGCGATCCAATTTTTATATATGCTTATCACTTATAAAGTATTATTCGATCATCTCCAAGGATACACTAAAACCTAATATGGGATAGCAAATTAGCTCCAATAGTCCTCTAAAACCAATCTCATTTTTTATTTTTTCAAATTTTAAGAGTAAAAAAGGCATAATACAGAGAATATTCTTTTAAGTTTGAATTTAGTGTGAATGGTTGGAGTAAATTCATATTTGATGTGATATTTACACTAAAATGAATTTGAGTTTGCTGTCAAACTATTTTGCATTCTACCTCACTAGTTTAATTTTGAGACCTTGGGTTACAAAAGTAAACTAGAAAATCTTCATAGAACATTTTATTGTGTCAAGTGAATTAGTTTCTCTATCTATAATCACAATAAAATATGTACTACTACTCCTACTATATATTTTAATAATCACAGATGTCGTGAACAAACAAGCTATTATTTTTCTTATATAAATTACATAATTTAATTATTATTAGAATTTAATTATCATAATCTAGTTCATATAACCTTTCAACTTCATGCCAAAAGACATTTTCTCTGTAGCTTCATCATCGCTTACAAAAAAGCCAATCCACAAGATAATGTATATGAGATTTAAATTGGTTGCATTTTAAAAATAAAAAAAATAAAAAATTTATAATTAATAATTAAAATAAAATAATAATGACAACTCTTCGACAATACTGAAAGAAAATAAAATAAAATAACTTACAAACAAACCAATAAATTTCCATGTCTTCAGCTTAGACATCAAAATATAACACTAGATAATTAAATACACACTCCATATATTTTCTGTCCAAGAAAATAAATAAATCCACAAGCAATCACAGCTAATTTCAACTGTTTTTATTACATTTTCCGCGTTTTATTGTCTGAAAGGTACAGAGGGTACTATTGGTACGGAGAAACAATACGACAAGATTATATTTTAATTTAATCACACAAAACAAGGCCATTTTAGTAAATTCCCATTAATTCAAATTTAACTGTTGATTATCTTCCAGACATATACATGTGCCAATAATGGAGGTCCATGCTCTGGCATTACCAACAGCCACTCATCCCCAAAATTTTTTCAAATATGATAAAAATTCACATTTTTTAAAATTTATTATTTACAAATTTATTAAATTGTAAAAAATTAAAAAACATATGACTGCTGATAAATGCATAGCAGTTACAACCTGCAACAAAACTGCCGCCTACACTTTATTTGTGATAAAGTTTGCATATACAGATATGCCTATTCAAGATTCTTGGCTCCCTTTTTTCCTAAATTAAACATAAGCATCAAAATGTCGCCAGACTGTATTTGTGACCTTATTTCCAGCCTACCCACATCTTCCACTTCTTTCAATAGTTTTCAATAAATTCATTTTTTCAGCTGAATTTAGCAAGTAGTTTCATTTTTGGGAAAAAAGATTGAATCTTTGTGAAAATCCCCAACACCCTTCTTGGCATAGATCTGTTCTGCTGCTGTTGGAATTGGTGAAGGTAAGTCTTGTGTTTTCTTGATGTTTTTGTTTGAGAGGGAATTTGGTGATTTTGATGTCAATATTTTGATTTAATTTAACTTTATGTATGATTTTTTGTTTTTAATCTTGTAGTGATTTGTGGGGGAGAAGAAAGGTGGGAACTGGAGAAGAAAAAGGGATTCTTGATTGGTTTGAACTATGAAGGGCTATTTTAGAGGGGGTTTGGGCTTGTTGCTGCATTTGATTTTCTTTATGTTTGTTTTCTCTGTTGAGGCTCAGAAATTGGCTTTTGTAATAAATTGTGGGACAAATTCTAGTGTGAATGTGGATGGGAGGAGATGGACAGGTGATGCTGCTGCAGGAAACAATGTCACCCTTAGTTCTCCTGCTGGGATTGAGGCCTCAACTAGTGTGTTCAATGGTGATGGAGTCTACGAGCCGTTGTATCGAACGGCTAGGATTTTTAGTGAGGGTTTGAACTATACTTTTCAAGTTCCTAATGAGAATTATTTTCTTAGGCTGCATTTCTATCCATTGGTAGTTGATGGATACAATGTGAATGAGTCTTTCTTTTCTGTTGAGGCCAACGGTTTGAGGTTGGTTTCGGAGTTCAATGTTCCCGGTGAGATTGCAGATAAAAATCAGAACTTGCCTGGATCTGAAGCAGCCAACTCTAGCTATACCTATTTGTTGAAGGAGTATTTCTTGTCTGTGGAGTCGAATGTGGTGGTTGTGAGCTTCGTCCCATCGAAGGGGTCGTTTGGTTTTGTGAGTGCTATCGAGGTTGTTGAGGTGGGGGATAGGCTGTTTGATGATTCGGTGACAAGAGTTGGGGGGAATGGTGGGGGTGGGGCGTTGGACTTGGGGAAACGAGGGATGGAGACGATGTATAGGTTGAATGTTGGTGGTCCGTCTATTAGGCCCTCCCATGATTCGCTTCTGTGGAGGACTTGGGAGATGGATTCGGGTTATATGATCAAAGTGGATGCTGGTACCGTGCCCAACACCAAGGCTAATGTGACGTATGCCAATCCAAACGACACTGTTGTGGCTCCTCTCGCGGTGTATGAGTCTGCAAGGGTGTTGACGAATGCTGGAGTCATGGAGAAGAGATTCAACATGTCGTGGAAGCTGGAGGTGCATCCGGATTTTGATTACATGGTTCGTCTGCACTTTTGTGAAGTGGTGTTTGACAATGCAAATCAGAGGGTGTTTAGAATATTCATAGACAATAAAACTGCTGCTGACAACTTTGATGTGTACGCGCGAGCTGGGGGGTTGAACAAGCCGTATCATGAGGATTACCTCGACTCTATCTCCTCGAGCAGCAACTTCCTTTGGATACAGCTTGGTCCTGATCCCACAACGGGGTCTGCTGGGACCGATGCTATATTGAATGGTTTGGAGGTTTTCAAGCTTAGCCGGAGTGGAAATCTCGCCTATGTAGAGACTTATACCAATGTAAACGAGAAGAAAGCTTCGAAAAGTTTGATCCTGTGGATTGGCATTGGAGCAGGCATCGCCTCAATCGCCATTCTTGCAGCTACTTGGGTGCTCGTGTTTTGGTTCTGCAAGAAGAAAAGAGAAGAAAACGACACCAAGAAGGGCCCTCCCGGGTGGCGCCCTCTGTTCCTCCATGGATTCAGTACTGCGAATGCTAAAGGGTCATCAACGAACTATCAGAACACAAACGGGCAGAACGGGACTATTCGGTCAGGGAGGCGTTTCACGTTAGCTGAGATTAGATCAGCAACAAATAACTTTGATGAGAGTCTAGTGATTGGAGTGGGGGGATTTGGGAAAGTTTTCAAAGGCGAGATTGGCGAAGGCGTTCTTGGAGCGATCAAACGAGCCAATCCGCAGTCTCAGCAGGGGTTGAAAGAGTTTGAGACGGAGATTGAGATGCTGTCGAAGCTAAGACACAGGCATCTAGTCTCGTTGATTGGATTCTGTGATGAACAGAACGAGATGATCCTGGTGTATGAGTATATGGCTAATGGAACTTTCAGGAGCCATCTGTTTGGGAGCGACTTGCCCCCGTTGAGTTGGAGGCAACGGCTAGAGATCTGCATTGGTGCCGCGAGAGGGCTACATTACCTCCATACTGGTTCGGACAGAGGCATCATCCACAGAGACGTGAAGACGACCAACATCTTGTTGGATGAGGATTTCGTCGCCAAAATGGCTGATTTCGGGCTGTCCAAAACCGGCCCTTCGTTGGAGCACACGCACGTGAGCACCGCAGTGAAGGGAAGCTTCGGTTATCTGGATCCCGAGTACTTCAGAAGGCAGCAGCTGACTGAGAAATCAGACGTCTACTCCTTTGGCGTAGTCCTATTCGAAGCTGTCTGTGCACGAGCCGTGATCAACCCAACGCTACCTAGGGAGCAGATCAATCTTGCAGAGTGGGCCATGCGTTGGCAACGGGAGAATTTACTCGAGAGAATACTTGATCCAACGCTGAGAGGCGACTACTCACACGAATCACTGATGAAGTTTGGCGAGATCGCTGAGAAATGCCTTGCGGACGAGGGGAAGTCCCGGCCGACCATGGGGGAAGTCCTGTGGCACTTGGAATACGTCTTGCAGCTGCAAGACGCTTGGCTGCGCGACAATGCTGGCGGAGAAGACTCGGCCACTGCCTCAACAATGCTTGATCAGAGTATGCACACCATTGATGAGACGGGGCACGGGCCTGTTGTGGAGTCGGATGCAGAATCATCCTCAAAGACCGATGAATCGAGGGATCCGCTGGATCCTATGGTGGTTGGAGCTGATGAATTCTCGCAGATGCTAAAGCAGGAAGGGAGGTGAAAACTATGATGATTGATTTGTCATGTAATCCCATCATGTGGATGAATGCGCATATGCATTCGAGGCTGTGGGGGTTCGTCGTTTAAAATCTGCAACGCGAAAACAGTGGACGAAGGCGAAGGCGAAGGTGGTGGCAACAAAGGCAGCCACCATAGTTAGTATGTAGCTCCTTATGAATGGCTTTTTTTTATGAGATTTGTTGCTATGTAGCCTTATAATTATGCCCAATTCTTTCATTCTTGTTTTTGACGTCTGAAACTGTTGAATTTTTACATGATGTTTCGGCTTTTTGTTGTGAGGGAAGGTCAGGCCATCTTCCTACAGTGACTGCAGATAGCAGACACCATTTGTGTAAGTTTGAGTTGTAAGGATTTGTTGCAAAGTTGGATATTTGTATCAGTTATAATCTGAACCTCTTGCCACCATTAATATCAAATAGAAAAATAGTACTCTCTCCATCCCACATTAATTATCCACTTTTGCTATTTTCGTCCGTCCCCATTAATTGTTTCACTTTTATCAAAACTAGTAAATAAGTACCACATTCTACTAACTTATTCCACTCATATTTTATTTTAACTAGTATCTCCCCCGTGCTATGCACGGCACAACTAATTTTCTATTTGCACTTATTCAAAATTGTGAATTCATATTTAAGACGTGAGAAACAAAATCGTTACATTAAGTTCTAAATCCAAAAATAAATACAATAACAATTCATTATACCTATAAAAACTATATAATCAAATAATGCGTGGGTGGCTAAGATCTATTCTACTTCAGCAACATATAACAGAAAAATGTATCAAATGCTTTCTATATTTATTTAATTATATATACCGTATATTATTTTATCATATTTTGAATATGTATTTTAAATTTGTGAATAATTTATTGTATATGTCTAGACATGTTTATGGTTTTGCAACAAACACCAAGAAGTTAATGATTTCCGACCATCATAGACTTAATTCAACTAAGGCCACATCTCAAACTTGTATGGGTAGGTTGGGATCAACATGGTATCAAACTTAATATCCAATATACTACTCCGTATAGTTTATTAAAGTTGTGTACCTATTAAAGTACATATATTATTCGTACTCTTCCTATTTCCTAAATAATATTATTACAATGGCTAATAATAGGAATATATTTGCAGCATTAAGATCGAAGTCCAGTATGCCACCTACCTGTCTGGTTTCTACGTAGTTGTCCTGCAATCTGGATGCTGCAGACTCTGAGAGACGAGGACGGTATTCAGTCTGACAATAGTTTATATACCTGCATAAGAAACTTAGAAACTTCAGATAATGAATGGAGTATCACAAAAAAAACCCGTCAAGCTAGATATAAAGGAACTCGATTAATTTGTAATATCTAAAACGGAAGAACCGTGAAGAAATTCGACATGAATCCCAGATTGATTATGTATGAATTGGTTACATTCATTACTGCACTGAATCATAGAATATTCATAATCAACTGAAGAAAGCGGCATGTTTCTCTAAAAGTTGGTCATGTCGTTGAGGCATTGAACTCATTTGATTCAAAATCATTCGAGCTTAACATTTACTAACCTCCCACTCACTCCACTTAATTAAAACCTCCCACTCACTCTTTGAATCAAATATTTAAATGGCGTTTCATATTTATATTTAAATAATAATATCTATTTAAAAAGAGCATTTTCTTAAATACTCCCACAATTCCCCTTATTTTCTTAAATACCCTAAAAACTCTCCTTTTATATATTGTATAGATATATAAAAGTGAGACTTATATTCTACTGATTTTTTCAATTCACTTTTCTTTACATCTTAAAAAACTCGCGCCGGAATTAACGTGGACAATTAGGGGACAGAGGGAATAGAAAATAACAACATTTAAAAGTATCTTACTTGGGCCTTTGTGTGAGGCCACAATGAAATGGGTTGTTACTTTTGTTAGGAATTTAGCATTCATGTTATATAGGAGTAATAAAATTATAAGCTATATAAATCTAATCTTTTCAATTTTATATAACAATGGATGTTAAAGTTGATTGCAATGGAATTTGTAACAAATGAATAAATAAATAAATCTCATAAATGAATAATTAATCATCATTTTTCTCATTTCCCAAGTAATTAAAAAGTTTAATTAAAAATTTGAAAGTGCAACACTTATGGTAACTGTTTGTTGGGCCAGTGGTGGGCCCATACCATGCATACCTGGACCCACACCCAGATCCAATCCTAGCTTTAACTTTCTAAAAAAACCGACGGTGGAATTTACATGACAGCGCAATGGGCCCACTGACATCACTGAATGATGTTGGATTATTACAACTCCAAAAGGCACTCTACCTGAAAATTTTCACCTTTCAAATTCAATACAATAAGTCTATGCAACCAAATTTTGTACAATAAAAAATTGGTTTATTTGAGAAAAAAAGTAATTTATTTATACATTTAATTAAAAAGTATAGACATACATATAGTATAAGGAACGTGCATAATATTATGGTATTTGTGTATAATTTTTAAATTTTTTTGTTCTTTTTTCATCCTAATTTGGGGACATGAAAATGGTCATAAAATTGAAATTGAACGCTAAGGAGTACTCCTTCCGTTCTAGAGTAATATAGTCAATTTGCTATTTTGTACTCTCTCTGTTCTATAGTAGTAAAGTCATTTTGCTATTTTAGTAGTACGTTCCACAGTAGTAGAGTCATTTTCTTTTTTGGTAAAAGTCAACACATTTCTTCCCACCTACTTTACTCTCTCTTACTTTATTCTCTCTACATCTCTCTACCTTTTTCATTTCTTAGTTTATTCTTCATTTACTTAACTCACCTAACACAATTTTTTCTTAATCTCCGTGCCGAAAAGAAATGCCTCCACTACTATGGAATGGAGGGAGTACGTTCTATAATAATAAAGTCATTTCCCTTTTTAGTAAAGTTAACACATTTTTCTACACCTTCTTTACTCTCTCTTATTTTTCTCTCTCTTCATTTTTATACCTTTTTTATTTTTCACTTTATTCTCCATTTACTTAACTCACCTAACACAATTTATTTTAGTCTTCATGCCGAAGAAAAACACCTCCATTACTATGGAACAGAGGAAGTATAAATTATAAATTCCTAAATTTTTAAAAATACTATTATTTGACATAAGCTTAGATAAGATTAAGAGAATGTCAGTGCCATTTGCAATCGATTTTAAATTATAATATATTTTGAGTTTTATTATTCATGTATTTCTTTTTAAAAATATGTTGATTAGGAGTAAAAATATGTTGATTAGGAGTGTCGTGCCATTTGCAGTCGATTTTAAAACAAAATAAAATTCTTTTGACCGTATCGGAATGAACGACCTCATTACCATAAGCAATTAGGTCGTTCTCTAAGAACAAACAAATTTATAAATTAAATCACAACATTTTCATTTTCCAAGTAGATAAATAAAAACTTTATTATCATTAGTACTTATTCTTGATATAAGTAAACATAGAAGTTAAACACAATATATTAAATTAATTTTTCAACTCTATGTAGGCTAACAGTGACTAAAATGACTAAAAAATAACTAATTGAAAAGTAAAGAAAATGTAAAGAAAGTTGGTTGAAAAAGTCAGTGGAATATGAAATCTATTTTTTATATTGGTTTTATAATAAAATGTGAGTGAATTGAGTTAGTAAAATATAAGACCTACTTATTATTTATGGTAAAAATGAAGCGTGACTCTTACTTGGGGACGGACCGAAATGAAAAAGTGTGACTATTAATCCGGTAAGGAGAGAGTACTAGTTTATAATTATATGATCAAATTGACATTTATATTAAGAATTGAGTAAAAATCAAAGCTCATCTACTCGCTGATACTAAATGTGCTACTTTGCTTTATAGATTAAAAAATCCAAAAATTACATTCCAAAAAAAAAAAAAAGTAAATATTCTCTCTGTTCCTGAAAATTTGTCACCTATTTTTATTTTCGTCCATCCCTTAAAATTTATCATCTTTTACTTTTACCATTTTTGGTAGTGGACCCTACATTCCACTAACTCATTCTCACTCACATTATATTTTAAAACTAATATATAAAAGTAGGACTCACATGCAACTAATTTTTTCAACCCACTTTTTATTATATTTCTTAAAATCCGTGTCGAATCAAATGATGACAAAATTTGAGAGACGGATGTAGTACAATAATTCAAATAAACATTCAACAAGAACTCTTATACAAGATCTATATAGACTATGGTTTGAAAATATCCCAATTTCCCAAATTAGAGGCCTACCAAAAACCCTAGTCAAAGCCTAAATTTGGTGGGACCCAATGTTGTTCTAATACTGCAACACCACTTTCGAATTCCGATGCTCTGCTCCTCCATGAGCTCACAGTTTCCATGGCAAATAAATGGACCCCAACCAATTTTAAAAACTAGATTTGATGATTCACATTGACGTCCACCACGCTAAGATTCCCCAAATCCCCTTTTCACGGGCATAATTACGCATTTAATCCCACTTTATTTCCCGCTACTATTTCCCTCTCTTTTTTCTCTTCTGACTCTCTTCTGCTGCTTTTGTTTTTTTTACTGTTTCCTTTATCTTGTGCCAGAGATTCTTGATTAAAGAAAAACCCCTTAATTAGAGCTTATAGCCTGAATTAATTTGGGGGTTTTAATGCAATTAAATAGTGGTTAGACTAAAAAGGTAGAATAATGAAAGTGAAATAAAAGTTGGGCTTAGAATTTCCCACAATTCTATTTCTAACGATGGAACAAAACATAATTAATGTGTTGCGCTTCCCCACTTGTGAGCTGCGTTGGTTGGAGGATTTAAAAGTTTAAAAAAGGGATGTAAATAATCAATTAAGAAGAGACAAAAGGTGTTGCCTTTTTTGTGTATGGAGAGGGAGAGAGAGAGAGAGTGAGTGGGAGTGTGGTTTTCTTGTGTAAAACTCCCATCTTTTTCCATCTCACATCTTTAGGGTTTCAAAAGGCCAAAGCTTTTTTGATGTTTCGTGTCCATAGTAGTTTGTTGTGAGATAATTTGAACACCCTTTTTGGTTTGTGAAAGCTACATTGATAATAGAAAGTGAGAAATTGTTGTCTTTCTTGGTACATTGTTGCATTTTGAGCTATCAATTTTTTTTGTCGGAAGGAGGAGCTTGAATCTTGAAAAAGGAAGGTTACCAACTCCTCCATGGTGATAGAACGGTGAAGTTTCCTTTGTTTAGATCTCCATAGTCCATTTTGTGCTGTCTTTTTCCTTCCAATTCCAATGTGTTAGTGGTCTGAAAATGTGGTGTGAAGCTCTGGCTTTGTGTTTGTTGCAGTGAAAGAACACATTTTTAGTGGAATTCAGTTGTGGGTGTTTTGTTTGGTTGCTGTATAACACAGTACATTTCCTTAGATTTCAAATCTTTTGGTACATTTGTGGATAAACCAGATTGTTTTGCTTGGGGTTAGAATGAGGATATTTAGGCTTCTTGTTGTGAGTCTTTGTTGTGTCTCCTGCTTCGGACAGCTCCCGTCTCAGGACATCTTGGCATTGCTTGAGTTCAAGAAAGGAATCAAGCATGATCCAACTGGTTTTGTAGTGAACTCATGGAATGATGAGTCAATTGATTTCAATGGCTGCCCTTCTTCTTGGAATGGAATCATGTGTAATGGTGGTAATGTTGCTGCTGTTGTTCTTGATAACTTAGGCTTATCTGCTGATGTGGATTTGAGTGTGTTCTCTAATCTAACAATGCTTGTGAAGCTGTCAATTGCAAACAATTCCATCTCTGGAAAGTTAGAGAAAAGCCTAGGCAACTTCAAGAGCCTCGAGTATCTCGATGTTTCGAATAATTTGTTGTCCTCTTCATTGCCATCTGAGATTGGTAATCTTGCTAGCTTAAAGAATCTGTCACTGGCTGGAAATAACTTCTCTGGTGCAATTCCGGACTCAATATCCGGTCTTGCCTCGATTAGGTCTCTAGACATGAGCCGGAATTCGCTCTCGGGGCCCTTGCCTTCATCCTTGACGAGGCTGGGAGGTTTGGTGTATCTCAATTTGTCGTTGAATGCCTTCACAAAGGGTGTCCCGAAGGGATTGGAGCTGATGACTGAGCTTGATGTGCTCGACTTACATGGAAACATGCTCGATGGCAAGGTTGATCCTTTGTTCCTGCTGCTCACTACAGCTAGCCATGTTGATCTTAGTGGGAATTTGCTAGTAAATGCTGCAGAGGATCAGAAGAAGTTTCTAGGAGGAGTTTCTCCATCTCTAAAGCATTTGAATCTCAGCCACAACCAGATTGTGGGATCGCTCGTTGGTGGTGGCGACGCGCAAGCTTTTGGGAGCTTGAAGGCCTTGGATTTGAGCTACAATCAGCTGTTTGGGGAATTGCCGGGCTTCAATTTCGTTTATGATCTCGAAGTCTTGAGACTTGGCAACAACAAGTTTACTGGCTCCGTCCCGAACAACCTTCTGAAAGGAGACTCTTTGGTCCTAACTGAGCTGGACCTAAGTGGGAATAACCTTACAGGTACATTGTCTACTCACAACTTGTATTTTTACTTTTAGAAAACTGTGAATTTTATCTTATGTTCATAATTTTGACTATGAATTTCTAGTGTTGATTGTTGTTATGTTTAGTGGTTGATTTTCTTGTTTTAGTAACTGTTTATGCTCTTATTAACTTGTGATTGGATGCAAAAGCTATTGCTAACACCTTGTTTTACTTGACAGGGCCTATAAGTATGATTACTTCGACGACGTTGCACACTCTTAACCTGTCCTCTAATCAGCTCTCCGGTGAGCTTCCTCTGCTGACAGGAAGCTGTGCTGGGATTGACCTGTCAAGAAACAACTTTCAAGGAAATTTGACTAGGTTGGTTAAATGGGGGAATGTCGAGTTCCTTGATCTAAGCCGGAACCAATTGACAGGGCCTATTCCAGAGGCAACGGCTCAGTTTCTGCGTCTGAATCACCTCAACCTCTCCCACAATTCCCTGAATGGCTCTCTTCCTAAAGCTATCACACAGTTTCCAAAGCTCACCACTCTCGATCTCAGCTTCAATGGATTAGACGGACCTCTTTTAGCTTCTCTTTTAACGTCAGATACTCTCAAGGAGCTTTATCTGCAGGGCAATGCCTTCTCTGGGAGGATTGAGTTCTCGCCTCTCTCTAACATTACAAATTTTCTTGTTATTGATCTTGCTGACAACAAGCTTAGCGGTGAGTTGCCTGATGGATTTGGTTCGTTTACTGGACTTCAAACGCTCAATGTCGGAAGAAACAATTTCTCAGGGCCTTTGCCTAGTTCATTTGGTAATCTCACAGACTTAAACTCGTTGGACATATCCGGGAATCATTTCACCGGGCATCTGCCAGAGAATTTGGCTGATAGTCTCCAAAGCTTCAATTCTTCATACAATAATCTCTCCGGTGTGGTCCCTGATAATCTGAGGAGGTTCCCGACGTCTTCGTTCTACCCTGGCAACTCCGACTTGCAATTCCCTAATCCTCCTCCGGGATCAAGGCAAGGCCAAGCTGGAAACTCGAGTAATAATCGTATGAGAACTATTGTTATCGTGGCAATAGTAGTTTCGTGTGTGGCTGCTTTGATCATTCTGATCCTACTTGTCGTTTTTATCTGTCGCAAGCGGAAATCCAAGAGGCCGTTGCCTGTTGTCACCACCAAAGACGCCAGCCGCCCTTCAACGAATCCATCTAGCATCGGTGGCAGGGACCGCGCTAGTGGCTTGACTGTTTCAGCCGAGGATCTAGTGAGGTCGAGAAAAGGGTCGTCGTCCGAGATAATCGACCCGGAAGAGAAACTGGCTGCAGTAACAGGCTTCTCCCCATCGAAGACAGGCCACTTCTCGTGGTCACCTGAATCCGGCGATTCATACACTATCGATAGCCTCTCGAGATTAGATGTCAAATCTCCCGACCGGCTGGCAGGCGAGCTGTATTTTCTAGACGACACTATCTCGTTCACCGCTGAGGAGCTGTCACGAGCCCCAGCCGAAGTCCTTGGACGGAGCAGCCACGGGACGTCCTACAGAGCGACTCTGGAGAACGGGCTGTTCCTGACCGTGAAGTGGCTGAGGGAAGGAGTTGCTAAGCAGAGGAAAGAATTTGCTAAAGAAGCAAAGAAATTTTCCAACATCAGACATCCAAATGTGGTAGGGCTCAGAGGCTACTACTGGGGGCCCACGCAACACGAGAAGCTCATTCTTTCCGACTACATATCGCCCGGTGGCCTCGCGAGCTTTCTATACGGTAATTCCTAGCCTCGATTCCTAGCCCAGTTTGCTACTTTGCCTACAATGTTGTCTTGATTGATGTAGATGGTTAATTGGTTAGATGAGAGCTTGATTTTCTTTGCATGATTGGTCACACCTATAATTCTTGTCAAAATAATTACTACTACATTTTAAGTAGATTCTTGGACATTTGATAGCTGATTATGCACAATGGAAAGTTATGTTGTGTTTGTGGTTCTAAGCGTGCTACGTTTTCAACGAATCTACTATTTGCAGATCGACCGGGGAGGAAGGGTCCGCCCTTAACGTGGGCGCAGAGGCTCAAGATCGCAGTAGACGTTGCACGTGGCCTAAACTATCTCCATTTCGACCGAGCCGTGCCTCACGGGAACCTCAAAGCCGCAAATGTACTACTCGAAGGGCCCGACCTCAACGCCAGAGTGGCCGACTACTGCCTGCACCGTCTCATGACCCAGTCAGGCACCATCGAGCAGATCCTCGACGCTGGCGTTCTAGGTTACCGGGCGCCAGAGCTGATCGCGTCCAAGAAGCCCCTCCCGTCGTTCAAATCGGATGTCTATGCGTTCGGAGTCATAATGCTGGAGCTCCTGACCGGGAAATGTGCTGGTGATGTCGTCTCGGGTGCGGATGGAGGGGTCGGGCTGTCGGATTGGGTCCGGTTTAAGGTGGCGGAAGGGCGAGGAGCGGAGTGCTTCGATGCTTCGTTGGTGGCGGAGATGAGCGTCCCTGCAGCCGATAAAGGGATGAAAGAGGTGCTCGGGATCGCCCTCCGGTGCATCCGATCGGTGTCGGAGAGGCCGGGGATCAAGAATGTGTATGAAGATCTATCGTCCATTTAGGTTTGGTTAGTGAAGAAGATCAAGATATGAAGTGGGGATGAAATATCTCATTATCACCTCCCTTATTTTTTTTTGCTTTTGAGTAGTGGAAGTAGAAAGTTTGTTATTTTTCTTTTTTATTTTTGCAACAATTGTTGTATATTGGGACTATCTTGATGTATACCAGCTTCTTTTTTCAGATTCCGACTGCTCGTCGGGAAAATCTCCGGTCATCTCAAATTCAAAATGCTTATATGCTTTTAGGCAATGTTATGATAACAAGGTCGATTTGGGATGATGAAATTCAGTTTAGTTCCATGGCATTGAGAGTACGTTATAATTTAATTAGTTTTCTTAAATTTTAATATAAAAATTTATAATACTTCCTCCATCCCCTTATTATTTGCGTTAGTTTTCAATTTTAACTTTACGTATTAATTATCTCACTTCATATTATTTTGAATACATTCTAAGATTCACATTCCTCTAACTTTCTCTGTCTTCTTTGTTCTATATTTTTAAAATTCATAATGGTTTTAGTGGAACACATAACAGTGGATGAAGAGGTACCTATTTAAAAAAAAAATTGATTAAATAATTTAAGACATAATAGTTCTATAAAAAATCCTATATTTTAGGTTTATTACTTTTATGGATATTCTTTCCCATTCAGATTCAAATTTTAATAAATGAATTATATTTATTTTCTGTTTTTAATGCACTATTATGTTAAATAAAATATATCTAAATTCATATACATTTATAAGTTTGTGTTAAAATGACACACCTCTTAAAGTGACAATATTATAAACGTTACACAACAATATTCAAACAACAATGTCCAATACGCTAGACAGCGCTGTCTAGCGTGTTGGATATTTTGTCCGAAATATTGTTATATAGTGTATAAAATATTGCTGGCCGTTTTTTTTATCCTTGAACATTTTATATTATTGCCACATGACAGCTGATTATTCATTCACGTGTACAAATGATTGGCTAGAAAAGATAATATGGTGTTACTTAGAGATGATGGCACCCTAACACTCTCCACATTTATATTTATAAATAATTATAATGTGTCATGTATAGCATGAGGGTGATACTAATAGCATAGAGTAAAGGTGTAAACATAACGTGATAAAAAGGAAATTAAGTTCAAAAGTGTATCCAGTCTTTTAATTTATCGAACACTTCAAATAATTAAAGTGTGTACTATTAATTTTGTTAAAATGCATTTCATTTTAAGTTTCAATGTTACACATTGAACAAGAGAATAGGAGTAATAAATACTACACCTAGTATAGAACTAACTAAACTGATAGTAGAAGTGTCATGCAAATATCCTTCAGAATTGAAATCTTTATAGTCAGTTCGGTTAATTGGTTTTCACAATATTATGTGTGTTTTAAATAAATTATAAATAAAGACGTAAAGATCTATTGATTACAAAGGGAAATAATCACAACTAATCCATCCACAATAAACCAAGAAAAAAAAGGGAAAACAACGTGAGTATTATTAGTCCATATAAATTCATTAAGAAAAAGAAAATTGATAGAAGAAAGATACCAGTGTACCATGATCATAATAAGTTGAAATTGCTACCGTAGCGTCTACAATAATCTTCATAATCTTTATAATAGTTGTATTCGTAAAATTCAAATCTGCGGGCAGAAGAATCAAATGGATCTCCGCCATCACAATTAGGCCATGGTATATCACTGATTGAGTCATTGGGGAGTTTAAGATGTTTAATTTTCCGACAACATCTTTTCCCCAAATCCCCTTCAAGATCGAGATCAAAACATCGCCGAATGTCAAGTGATTCCAGACGTGGACAACAGTGAAGGATGGCTTCAAGTCCTTCATTCCCAATCCAATGTGCAAAGAGTTGAAGATGACGCAGATTAGGCATGCTTTTGCTGATTGCAAAAGCATACAAATTCCGATGGTGCACTGCAACAAAATCGTCATTTAACAATGTCTTAACCCCGTACTTAAATCCATTGCATGAGAATGATTTCAACATTGGGCAACACTTGCCAATGGCTTCAATGTCAGCAGCACCAATAATTTTTCTGATAGTGAGATGCAATTCTTCCAAATGTACAAGCTTTGCAAACATTCTAGTTGCAACATCTCCTGATAGGTTAAAGCAAGTTCCAAGTTTAAGGCGTTTGAGATTTGGTGATCTGTCAAACAATAAAAGATTAGACTAATTTAAAAATCATGAATGACTTTGAACAAAGTTTTTTACCGCTCAGTGATGTACTCCATGAGTTTGTCATTGCCGAAATACTGAATGGTGAGGTCGACCAATTGTCCCTGGCTACGATCCACTGCGCAGCGGCACATGATCATATACTTGTCGAAGAGAGGACCTTGCTTTTTGTCGGAGAAATCGATGACTCGCCACAAGGAGGGATCCTTACAGACCTTCCACCAGGTGGTACACACTTGCGGCGCACTTGTGAGCATCCCCTCCGACCCCAGCCTTTGCAGAATATTGGCCGTTACATCCCACGGCAGTTCAATCCATGGTGGCGGCAGAGGTGGAAGAGGTGGAGACGGAGGAACATCAATATTTCTAGGAACCCAGCCGATGCAGAGAGGCATCCATGTATGGAAGGGGGCAAGGATATAAGGGATAGTATGTGGCAAAGAGAATTGGTAAGGATTATGTGTAGGGAATAGGTAAGGAAGGGAATAATATGGAGAAAATGGGTGACAATATCATACTAGTTGAATGGATGTTGGTAGAGTATAACTGGCCATGGCGGAAGTGAATGGAGAAACAATGAATATCATATCAAATAAAAGTCTCTATGATTTATAGGGGATTCCAAAACCAAATAACAAATAGAGCAATGTAAAATTCAACCCAATCCTATAATCTCTCAAAATTAGAACTAACATTCAACAGATCTGATTTGATTCGTCGTTTTGATTATGGTTACCTGATATGTAGGACACAGAGATATGAAGAGATTATTTTCTTGATTTATATTTCTTCCATTTTAGAAGATATGTCTTATTTTGAAACAAATCTATAACCGAATAAATGTATCTTTTTCACAATATTGGGTTAATCAACTTACTGCTAATAATATTAACATACAATCAATTTAATAAAATAATGATGAAAATTAATTATTAATTATATTTATAGATGAATTCCTTCCGTCCATTTAAGATGACCACATTCTTGAGTAGTACGGAGTTTTTAGGTGGAATAATTGATTTTGATAAAAAAGAGTGGAAAAAGTGATTAAATATTTTAATGAGGAGATATAAGAGAAGGATTTAAATTAAAATATAGAAAGTAGACATTTTGAATAAAACAAACTAAAAAGGAAAGGTGGACATTTTAAATGGAACTGAAGTAATACTAAAATATTAAATTATGATAAATTTGAGATAAATGCTTCAAACATAAATATGATTAAATATTAATATTTGAGAGATTTGTACAAAATGAAACATAATATTTCAATAAGTTTTAAAGTATGTTTTAGAAATTTAAATAGTAGTACGTTTTAGTGAATTCAAAGTCTTCAATTTATTTACTTATTATTATATTAATAAAAGTTAAATATATAATATGTATATTTAATATAAAATTGAAAGTTACTTTTTAGTTATCTATATTATAATAATATTTAATGAAGTGTCGAAGTATGAGTCAAACAAATAGAACAATAAATAATTTTTCTTTTCCTTTATCAAAAGCGATTTGCCGATCTATTTTCTAGGAACATATACTATAATCGAAATGTATGGGCTCATTCCACTTACCAACCTGAATTCAACTAAAATTGAACTGGTCTAGTAGGGACGTTGCCCTTGCTAGACAAATATATAGGCAATGTTCAAAACAAAACATGGATTGACATAACTTTCAAAACTCCAATTTTTTTATAAACATATTTGAAACAAAACTCATTTTTATCAGTCAAAGCCGAGCACATTAATATTACATAACTAAATAATACTCCCTCCGTCCCAACTAAGTTAAGACAAAACTTTTGGACACGAAGATTAAGAAATTGTGTTGAAAAGTAGGAGAGAAGAATAAATATGAAAGAAAAGAAGAGGGTAAAGTAGATGGTGGAATAAAGTAAGAGTAAATGAATGTTTTGTTTTTTGCTAAGAAAAGGAAGTGACTCAACTTAGTTGGGACATCCCAAAGAGAAATACGACTCAATTTAGTTGGGATGGAGGGAATAGTAAATAACTGCAAGCATACTTTAAATATATTTTTACACACTAGGAACATAATTAACAGAAAGCATAATGTTGTATATTGGGACTATCTTGATGTATACCAGCTTCTTTTTTCAGATTCCGACTGCTCGTCGGGAAAATCTCCGGTCATCTCGAATTCAAAATGCCTATGCTTTTAGACAATGTTATGATAACAAGGTCGATTTGGGATGATGAAATTCAGTTTAGTTCCATGGCATTGAGATATAAAAATTTATAATACTTCCTCCATCCCCTTATTACGTGTGTTAGTTTTCAATTTTAACTTTCCTTATTAATTATCTCACTTCATACTATTTTGAGGAGGTCCCAATAAATATGAAACATTTGGTTTTCGGCACGGGATTTTATGCAGTATTGTTTTGTGAGTTAATGAAGAGAGAGGGAAAAATAGAGAGAGTGATGTTTCCATTTTAGAAAACGATTCATTTTTAATGGGACAATCCAAAAAGGAAAGCGTTGCATTTCTAATGGGACAGAGGGAGTACATTCTAAGATTCACGTTCCTCTGACTTTCTCTACCCACTTTGTTCTATATTTTTATAATTCATATTGGTATAAGTGGAACACATAATAGTGGATGAAGAGGTACCTATTTAAATTTTTTTTGATTAAATAATTTAAGACATAATAGTTCTATAAAAAAATCCTATATTTTAGGTCTATTACTTTTATGGATATTCTTTCCCATTCAGATTCAAATTTTAATAAATGAATTATATTTATTTTCTGTTTTAATGCATTATTATGTTAAATAAAATATATCTATATTCATATACATTTATATTTATAAATAAATTATAATGTGTCATGTATAGCACGGATGTGATAAAAAGGAAATTAAGTTCAGAAGTGTATACAGTCTTTTAATTTGTCGAACACTTCAAATAATTAAAATGTGTACTATTAATTTTTAAAATGCATTCATTTTAAGTTTCAATGTTACATTTTAAGTCTTTTAAAATTATTGTTGAGAAATTACGAAAAAAAAATCCGTTTATTTGAAGATTTTTTTCATTCGTGGGAAAAAAAAAAACAAGGGATAAAGTTCGTGATATTATTTGCCAATTTTAAAGTTCGTGGGAAAAACCCAACTTTTTGAAAGTTTCGTGATATTAGATGCCAATATCTCTTTAATATATTACTTTATCATCACTCGAATTTGAAAACAAAAAAAAAAAACTAAACTTGTGAAACTTAACATCTACAAATATTTACAATAGTCATATATATAGACCATATGTATTTTTTCTAAAGTTTTCATCCTATTTTTTTCTCTTCTAGAATTCTCTACTTTTTATAATACATTCTATTTATTCCTAAATATTTCTATTATAAATTATCTTCAATTTTTAATTAAAAAAAGCAGGCTTATTATTTCTTTGAACACATTCCGTACAATAAAAATACTCCATCCGTTTCTTCATAGTTGAGTCATTTTACCATTTCGGGAAGTTTCTTCATAGTTGGGTCGTTTCCTTATATGGTAACTTTTTCCTCTTTCTTACTTTACTCTCTCTACTTTATTCACTTTATACTTTATTCTCTCTACCTTTTTCTCCCTCTTACTTTTTTATCTATTTATTTAACAAACCCAACATTCATTTCTAAAACTCAGTGCCGAAAAGTTTCGTCTCAACTATGAAAAAACAGAGGGAGTACTATAAAATAAGAAGATGATGAAACACTACTCAGTTTGATAAAACATTTTTTCTCAATTCAGTAGGTTAGGAATTCAGATCATCACGAGAATAAATAGGGTATCTTTATTTATCATTTTTTTCAAAAAATAAGTAAAAGTTGTGGATTAAGTAGGTTTAAGATGATTTTCTCAATTTCATATACAATTATGCTTCCGCAAGTTACAATTTATATATAATACTCCTATCAATTTTTTTTTATTAAATATATATATATATATATATATATATATATATATATATATATATATATATATATGAATATAGCAATAATTAAGTATAAAAATAAAATTATAATATAGTAAAATTAATCACAACTAATAACTATAATCTCGATTTAGAGTAATATAAGTAAAATGTTAAAATCAATTATGCAATTAGTATAATATTTAAAATTATATTAAAACAATAAAAGCACATATATTGATTAAAACGTTTTTTTGGGATATAAAAAGAACAATCTTATTCAAACATTACCTAGTAAAATTTAATGTCAACACCATCGATATGAAGTTATTAATATACAATTTATAATGTTCAAAATATGGAAGCCATTATCATAGAAAAATAAAATAAATATAACCTTCATTCATATTTTATCAATTTCAAAGATTTAATTTATTATACTCCCTTCGACCCATGTTACTTGAGACGTTCCTTTTCGGCACGAGAATTAAGAAAATTGTGTTTAGTGAGTTAAATAAAGTAGAAGATATAATAAAATAAGTGTGATTATATGTTTTGTTTTAGGCAAAAAGAGAAATGACTCAAGTAACTTGGGACAACCCTAAATAGAATACGACTCAAGTAACTTGAGACAGAGGGAGTATTAAACAATAACTTCATCACATTAATCCAAGTCATCACATAAATCCATAAGAATTTGTTATATCATATATGTCTCATAAAAAAATAATCATGTAAACTCTTCACCTATATAATTTGGTCAACTAATTAAAAAGTGTATTGCTAACAAATACTCCACCCGTTTCTTAAAAATAGCAACTCTTTTTTTTAGTCCGTTTCTTAAAAATAGCAACTTTCAAACTTTCTGTTTTTGGAAATCTTTACACCCTTGTACATCAATTTATTTACCACTTATACCATTACAATTAACAACTTAAAGTGGGTTGCATAATCCATTAACATTAATTCCATTACTTTTTTCTCTTCCTTATTTTACCAATCTCTCTCTCTCTCTCTCACTTTACCAAATTTTGCAATAAAATCCGTACCGTTTCAAATGTCCCTATTTTTAAGAAACGGAGGAAGTAATTTATTAGGTAGTAACTCATTCATATTAAAACATTCGTCTCCGACTTCTCTTTGTACTCCAATACCCCTTCACCCTATATTTTCCCAACATCTTATCATTTCCTGCATTTTTCTCGTCCTGCACTAGCGCAATCTATTCCATAAGCCGGATTTTCATCATCTATATGTAATAATTTCAAACAAAAATCAACTACATATTCTATATTATAACTTTTGTCATTTCGTTGATTTTAGGTGCTCTTTTTACTTGCAATTTGTGGAAGTGATGAAATTTGTCAATATTTGAAGTTATAAATATTTAAATTCATATCTAAAACTTACTATAAATTATTAAAATTAAAATTAAGGCTAAAACTCACATTTTACATAGTCATAAAGCACATAGCATAATTAAGTCATAAAGCACATAGCATAATTAATGTCCATACTGGAAAACACCGTAGCACTTAGCTCTCTTTCTCTCTCTAGACACACGCATAACTCTGGTAATGGCTGCTTGTAGATTGAGGTTGCTGTTGGGCATCCATGAACTGTTTTGTCACACTCGCAACTTCTCCTCATCATCTGTTCCCTCCCAATTTGAAGTAAAGTTTTCTATTTTTGTTTTGTTTAGGCCTAATTGAAGCTTTTCTGTTTCTGGGATTTGCTGTGTTCATCTCTCTGCTTTAATTTACCCCTCTTTTTCTTGGTTGTATCATTTCTGATTTTGGAATTTTGATGAGTTTTCAAGAAATTGAAGCAAGTTTTCACTTTTATTGATGTGATTGATGTAATCTTGGTTGTATTTATATATTCTTACAGAGAGTTGGATTCATAGGACTTGGAAACATGGGATCACGGATGGCTGATAACTTGTTTAAAGCTGGATACACTGTTGTGGTTCATGATATGTAATGCTATATCTATGTGTTCTTGTTCTTATCTAACCCTTTTTCTTGAATTTTGACAATGTTGTTTTTTTGTGACAGTAACCATGATGTGATGAAGGGATTCTCGGACAAAGGGTTTCTTACAAAGAATTCACCTCTTGGAGTTGCTGAGGAGAGTGATGCTGTAATCACAATGCTGCCATCTTCTGCCCATGTAAGCTTTGAGTACTTCACCATGATTTGCACCTACTCGGGTTTTAAGAAATGTGGCTGCGAAAAGTTAGTAGAATGTGATCTACATTAGTTTTATAATTAGTGTAATGAGTTAATTGAATGTTGAACATACTTATCATACATAGTAAAAGTGAAACGAGCCAAAATGACAAAATGAGACATGTATTGGCGAACAGATGGAGTTATTGTCTTAGAACATGTTTTGGCTTCATTTGTAGGTGATGGATGTTTACACGGGACCGGAAGGTATCCTCAATCATGGAGATCAGGTTAGGTCGCGGTTGTTCATCGATTCATCAACAATCGATCCTCAGACATCGAGAAAACTGTCTGCAGCCATTGCTGCTACTAGTTTAAAAGGTCTACTCCTTATTTCCCCCTCTTTTGAAAGATGATTTTCTTCTCTTTCATTTCACTGACTGTTTGTTTAAGGTGGCTCTGCTATGTTGGACGCCCCTGTATCCGGAGGTATCATATCAGCTGAAAACGGAACTCTTACTTTCATGGTATGTGTTATTGCAATTCTAGTTATATGAATAATGGATCTCCTGTTGGGAGTGACCGGTTACATTTCTATGTGCGGTTTTGATACACGTATGCTTGACATTTGTCGATTGAGATATATTATTCAACTTATTTTGTTGCATACAATGATCATATGATCTTTCCAACTTAAATCTTAGAGACCATCTGATCTTTCTTTCGACTAGGTTGGTGGTTCTGAGGAAGCTTATAGGTCCGCGAGACCTTTGTTTCTCTCGATGGGGAAAAACGTCATATACTGCGGAGGTCCAGGAAATGGTTCGGTGTGTTCTTGCCTATATTCTTGAAAAATGGCGCGTGCTAAAATGTGTCGAGAGACAATCTGGTAGGTTAACCGGTCAGCCATTGAAAAACTTGTTTTTCCTTTCTATCTAGGCAGCAAAGATTTGCAACAATCTGGCGATGGCTGTGAGCATGCTCGGGGTTTCAGAAGCTTTTTCGCTCGGACAGTCACTGGGCATCCGAGCAGCTACTTTGACCGAGATTTTTAACTCTTCGAGTGCCCGATGTTGGAGTAGGTAATGCACTACTTGTCACCTGATGAATCAAGTTCATCAGAAACTAAAACATAAATCTGTCGAAAAAACTGGGGCTAATGTTCTCCATTTTTTTGGCAGCGACACTTACAATCCTGTGCCAGGGGTGATGGAAGGGGTGCCGGCATCTAGGGATTACGATGGAGGGTTTGCTACGAAACTCATGGTATGTGTTTTTAAAGACAACATCATGCTTCGAAGAAAACATCTGTTAGATTTTCGTCTTGGAAAACAATCGGCTGCAGAAGTGTTATATTGGTCGCTTTCGATGTAGGCTAAGGACCTGAACCTTGCGGCTACATCAGCCAAAGAAGTCGGTGCAAGAATTCCGATGACATCTTCAGCACAAAAGATGTTAGTTCACAGCCACTACATAATTGTGAATAGCCATTTACTAATTTTATTGCCTTTTAACCCTCAATTTACCGTGTAGATTCACAGAGCTTTGTGACGGAGGTTTGGAAACAAAGGACTTCTCTTGCGTCTTTCGCCATTATTTCCATGGCAAGGACGAGGTGTAATGTAGAGCAAGAACAGGAATCAGTGTACACAGTTCATTTTATCTTTTTCAAATAATGTTTGTAAATTGTTTGTATGATATGTGTTTAAAGTGACTTTCTCAATGGTTGAAGTAAAAATGGGTCCGGACCACTCACTCATGGTAAGCTTGTGCAAGATTTTTGAGTTGATTCGACTCGACTTCTTGAATAGTTGTCCTCTATTATGACTCTGCTTTGTCTGATCTTAAGCAGTTCCATTTATGGATCTCTTCCCGGCCGAGGCTCTAGCTTCTGCACGTAAGTATGCTTCATTATTGCGGTTTTCCAAGTCGGTACATTGTGTTTATGTCTAGACAGCACAGAGAAACCTCTGTTTATGTTGAAACAGACAATATTGTACTATATTTGGTATCTGTTGCATTGGTTAAGAATCGAACTTGTGTATTAAAACACCGGGTTTCTAAATTCTGGATATAGGCTCGAACTCACGTGTGAATATCTCAGCACGTTGTTCAGTTTCTATTGTGGTTCACTAGTTTTTGCTTTAGTCTCGATCTGTAACGGTGCATCCGGATTTCTTGATAGTTCAACGCGTCTTTTCCTCCAAAACCGAATAAAATGAGCTGCGAATGCGAGCAGAAGAAAGAGCACAAGTGCAGTGCAGTGAAGTGATGTGTGGTTTATTGATTTTTTTTTTTTAATATTATGAATATGTGATTTATACTTGAAATTTCATTAAAATTGCAGAGATGAAACCACATACATTGTTCTTTGTTGCTGAAATTTTATTAAAATTATACTTTCATGAGATCGTTGGGAAATATATAAAAGTTGTGATTTACCTTTATAAGTTATGAGATTGACCAGAAGTCAACTAAAAGTTAAATAACAACTTTTCTGTTCTAATTTACAAGTTATGAGATTGACCAGAAGTCAACTAAAAGTTAAATGACAATTTTTCCGTTCTAGGAGTATATTAGTTGGGCTTTAGAAGGTTTGCCGGTGGCTGAGGGTGCCTTTCCGAGGCAAGGTGGTGTCGGGAAGCGTAATTCAGAATCAATAAGTTGAATCCGCCTCCCAACCGTAGTTCGGGCCGCCCGCACGGATTAAAGTCCGATCGTATTACAATGAACTCTCAATTAAATTTCATTGATTTATTAGGTAACTATTTTCACACAATAAATTTAATTTAATTAAAATAACAAGATATAACGAATCATTATAGAAATTTATATCAAATGTATGCTAATTGATGATAATGACACGAGCGTAAATAAGTCAGAATAAGTTATGGTTGGAGCATTGCTAAAAATTTCCCTCCAAAAATGATAATTTATAAATACACTGATTTTAAATTCAAATTTCAGTTTATGAAACCGACCATAAGCAAAGTTGAATCCATTTATTAGTTATATCAAGTCACTTAAATCATCCACAGACCATAATTATTACTCCCTCCGTCCCACATAATTTTATTCAGTATTCCATTTTAGTCCGTCCCACATAATTTTACTTATTTCACTTTTACTATTTTTGGCAGTGAACCCCAATATTCCACTAACTCATTCCTACTCACATTTTATTATAAAACTAATACTTTAAAAGTAGGACTCACATCCATCAACTTTTTCAATTAACTTTCCATTACATTTTTTAAAATCCGTGCCGGGTCAAAGTGTGTCAAAATTTGGGGAACGGAGGTAGTAATTTTTACATTTAATAATATATGGAATATGACCGAATTACTTTTTACATAAACACTCTTGCCATGAACATAAACCACTTTCTTAAAGAGAATTTAAAAAGCAATAAATAAATACAAATAACGTAAAAAGCAATAAATAAAAAAGCAAACAAATAAAGAAATTCACCAACGGCAAATTATATAACGGCTAGTCCCACACTTTTCCACCACTGCTGATGTTGACGACGATGATCAAATTCCTATTTCAATTCGCAATCTTCTCAATCGCCCACATTTTTCCTGCGCCTGAATCGATTTCCCATCGCGATAATTTTTAAACCCATTTCCAATTTTCCATCTTTTAAAAGTGAAGGTTTATCAAGAAAGCATTTTTGTTGATCAAAATCGAGTCTCTGTTGAAATTGATCAAAAGGGGCGTCAAGAAGTGATCAAAGGGAGCGGCGATGTTGAGCGGCGGTTGCGTTGATCATCGCAGCAGCGTGAACTCTTGTCAGCCGAGGGGGTTCTTGACGCCGCCGCCGACATGGAAGGCGGAGCGGGGATCTCCGGCGATGCCGAGGTCGGAGATGAAGCCCAAGGGAGATCTGTTTCACGTCGTTCACAAGATCCCTTCCGGCGACTCGCCTTACGTTAGAGCCAAACATGTTCAGGTTGATTTTTTGTTGATTCTAAGCTCGTTTCTTGATTTTGGGCCTTTGTTGTTTATTGCTATGATTTTAGCTTGAATTGGTGTGTTTATGGGATTTTGATGGGATTTAGTGAGGATAGAAAGAAATGGTAATGGGATGTTTAAATTGGAAGAACATGTGAAAATTATGATGAAAATACTTTTTTGGATGGTTACTGCTTTTTCAGGTTGAAACAGTAAGATTTTGCTAATAGGTTGAGTTTTGATCTGGAAATTATGATAATATAAGACTGTTTATTATCTGATGATCTTTCTGGAATGGTTACTGCTGCATTGTGTTTATTGGATTTTTGTGGAATAAGTCATGTTTATGGCATGTGTGCTTAGATGGAAAGGCATATGAAATCAGACTGAATTGTTGGAATTTTACTGTGGAAGTCAGGATGGAAATAGTTTTTATGATGGTTACTGAATTGCAGGTTGAGACAGTAAAATTTAGCAAATTAGGTTGAATTCTAATCTGAAATTATGGTATTATAAGACTGTTTCTGATGTAGAATCTATTATCTGCTGATCTTTATTGCTATGCTTCTAGCTCAATTTGAAGTTTGTTGATTTTAGTTAGACTGGTGGATTGTCATAGGATTCATTTGTGTTGATTGGATTTTGATGAAATTTAGTGAGGATACCATGCATGTTTAGTTGGAAGAGCATATGAAATCAGACTGAATAGTGGAATTTTACTGTGGAAATTATGATGAAAATACTTTTTTTTTACCACTGCATTGAGTTTATTATCTGCTGATCAATGTTATGATTATAGGTTGATTTCTGATCTGGAAATTGTGATAATATAAAGTGTTTCTGATGGAAAGTGTTTATCTAATGATCTTTCTGGAATGGTTGCTGCTGCATTGTGTAATCGCAGCTTGTAGACAAGGATCCGAGCAGGGCGATTTCCTTGTTCTGGCAAGCGATAAATTCTGGTGATCGGGTTGATAGTGCTCTGAAAGACATGGCTGTCGTCATGAAACAGTTGGACCGCTCAGATGAAGCTATCGAGGCCATCAAGTCCTTTCGCCATCTATCTCCTGCCGACTCTCAGGAAGCCCTTGACAATATATTGCTTGAACTCTATAAGGTAAGCTGGATTTTTGTTTCAAAAATTCGACTGTCTTGATGGAAATTGGAAGTCTGAGCATCGGTCTTGTTAATGCAGCAATCAGGGAGGATGGAGGAAGAGATTATATTGCTTCAGTATAAACTGAAGCAAGTTGAAGAGGGAATGGCTTTTTCTGGGAGGAAAACGAAGATTGCAAGGTCTCAAGGAAAGAAGGTTCAGATCACAATTCAGAAGGAGTATTCAAGGTTCCCTATCTTCTTTGCTTCTTTAGTTCGTGAACGGGCTCGTATTTTCTTCACTACCTTGTAACTTTGATAACAAAACTGCAGGTTGTTAGGAAATTTAGCTTGGGCCTATATGCAACAGAAAGATTTCAAATCTGCTGAAGAACATTACAGGTATCTAAGTTTTGAGTGATGTGTATCATGTTTTTCGTAGTTATGAATATTGAGGGTTTGTCGTGTATATACGTGTCTGCAGAAAAGCGCTATCCTTTGAATCGGATAAGAACAAGCAGTGTAACTTGGCAGTCTGCTTGATGCACATGAACAAGCTGACAGAGGCCAAGTTTCTCCTCCAATCAATACCATCTGATAATGGTGCTGTCGATGAATCTTATGTTAAGTCATACGAGCGTGCCTCTGAGATACTGGCCGAGTTTGAGTCGCAGCGTGTTCTTAAGCCTATGAAACAGATGGAGCAGAATAATGAACCTGGGATGGCACGAGGATTTGTACATGGACACATCAGTAGAACTAAGTCATTAGGCGGGCAGTGGGGAAGCAGTAGGTTCTGTTCTCGGAGACATACTAACGATAGAAATGGCACGCTTTCGTCTCCTCTGCCCTCATCTGGCAATATGTGCAAAGGAGCATCTACTGACTTTCCATACGAGAAGAGGGCCGATTTGGATTGGAGGGCGAATCATTATGAGCCTAATGTGAGCCGGGAAGGAGTGAACTCTTTCCCCTACCGGAATACTCCCAACGTTCCACTCACTCAACCAAGGAGAAGTACGCGCTATGGAGATCAAGTAAAAGCTGTTTTGACAGAAAACGCTAATGGAGGTTATTGCCGGAAACTGTCGTTTGGATCATCTGCCAGTAGTGAATCTGTGCATTCATTTGCAAGCCAAAATGCTGGCTACTATTCTCATGATGCACCTGATGAGATGCCGAATATACTGCCACAGTTTTTGGCGAAGAAGAATACATGTGTGAAGCCATTAGAAGCTAATGAAGAAGGGGTGAATACTTTGCCTTCTGCTGACTTTGGAAAAGTAGAAGAAGGCAAGAATCGGACTCTTGAGATTTCAAGTCGCGAGCAGCATAAGAAGAGCTGGGCTGATATGGTCGAAGAAGAAGACGAAGAAGAGTTTGGAAGCTGGAGTAACAATTATCCAAAGATCAGTCAGAAAACTTATGCTTCAACGGACCCGTTCAACGATGAGAATGTTAACTCCAACATAATCCCCGAGACTCCCAAGCTGCACGATGCAGATGATGAAGTAAGTCAGGAGATGGGTTCGATCGATCTTGGAGGCGGATATCTGACTCAGCCAGAGAAAATCGCGCTGCCAAAGAACCAGCCATTGAGACGTTCTCTGTGCTTTGATCAGAACCACAACCTCAACATACAAAACGTCCGCTGTGCTTCACCGTTGGCAACCAAAGCTCTCGACTTTGAAGGCCAAACCGGAGATCTCAGTGTTGGAAAGTCCAAGAACCTGAGGAGGCTGCAGGTTTTCCAGGATATAACGAGTGTTCATGCAAGTCCTCGACACTGAGATCCGAGTTCTGGCTTTGATTTTCCTCTTTCGAGATTGTGCACAAATATTATGTTATAGTTGTAACAACAATATATCACACTGAATCAAATATACTGCAAATTGTATAACAGTTGTACATGATTGCTGCTTTTCAACACACTGAATCAAATATACTGCAATATTGGTACTGCATTAGACTCTCATTCCATCTTAATGATCAGAAACTTCTCTAACTTGATGTTTTTCATCTCCACGCCCAAAGATGCTTCGGAGCCATTGTGCAGAGAGCTTGGGGTATCTCCGCAGATGCTTATCTGTATAATCGACATAGTTAAGCCCATAACGAACCAAATAGCCCGAAGCCCATTCGTAGTTATCTGTCAACGACCATGCGAAGAATCCTTTCACATTAACACCATCTAAGCTGTCAAAACAAAGACAGGAGCAAACTATGTGAAATAGTGACATTTTATCCGAGACAGAGATAAAGTGCTAGTAAACGCAGAATCACTCACTCAATTGCTTCACGCAGACAGCATAGATGATCGAAGAAGAATTTCTTCCTCGTGTAATCTTTGAGCGCCTCAGATATCGGCACATTATCATTCCTGTCTTCTTCAACCCCTGCAACCAAAATCCATAACATGCTAATAGAATTGATGTGCTTGTTCACTTTAAAGAATGTAACAACTGAATTAAACATGAGCTCACCATTCTCAGTAATGTAGATTAGAGGATCCTTGTACTGTAGTTTTATGTATTGGAGGAGGAGGCGGAGCCCCTTCGGATACACATTGTACTGACTGTGGTTGCTCCATTGTTCCCCAATAGGTATGCCGTCTTTGTCCCCTTCATTTTGAGACGAACAGATAAGGGGACTGAACGATCTTTTTTGCTTCGTTTATTCACACATCAAGAAAAGTATAGTATCATTACCTACTGGATTGTAGCCAGAATCAGTGAGGTAGCTCACTTCATTAGGAGGGTGATAAACATCATCTGTGCTAACTGCATATTTCCCAGAGTAATAATTCAGTCCAATGAAATCGAACGATCCCTTCACCATCTCTGCTTCGTCTTCACTGAATCTAGGCAGCCGGTTTCCAACTCTCTCTCTCATGATCTCTGGATACCTACCATACACTACAGGATCCATGATCCTGCATACAACATCACCCAAAACAATAAACATTAGCCTATTTTCGCATTTGAGATTTCGAATCATCTTCAAACTCACCATCCTATCATGAAAGCAAGCCCCCTATCTCTAGCCTTGACACTTTCATCAGTGTCATCATAAGGCACAAACCAAAAGGCATTAACTACAATTCCAATCTCCCCTTTCTGCAGTTCCTGCATTTCGCGCTACTCATATCAACAACATGCGTTCATGAAAACGACTCTCAAATCTCAATATAGTAATATAACAATAGTAGTACTTGGTATTTGTCCCGGTACAGCTTCACAACAGCAGCGTGAGAGAGAAGCTGGTTATGCGTGATCTCATAGGGCTCGGTGGCAGAGTCACCGCCCGTGCAGCTGCCATCAATCCAGCTGGAGCAACGTCCCGGTGCAAAAACACCGAGTGTGTAGCCAAGATAGCTCAGGCCCCACGGTTCGTTTATAGTGACCCAGTGCTTCACCCTGTCCCCAAACTGGCTGAACAATAGATCTGCAAAATCTTGGAAGTCTTTCCTGGTTTTGATGGTAGATAACATTAGTATAAAGATACAATTTTTGGTTGAAATAAAAGTTGATTTGCTTACACAATTTGGGGGCTTAGAAAGCCACCATAGGCATCTTGGAGAGCTTGTGAAGTGTCTAAGTGGAGAAGAGTCACCCATGGTTGTATTCCTTCATCATGAACCAATGTTTTTATTTATAGATTGTGGGATTATTCATTACAAGATAATGTGATAGGAAGGAATGGATCATTAGTCATCACCATTAGCTAGAAGCTCATTGATAAGGTTGTTGTAGTAATTGATCCCATCTTGATTCACACCTTTACTTATTGATCCACCTGATAATTAAGGTTGTTTGTTGCCATTATAAGAACTAAAACTATAGTATTTGGCAAAACATGAAAAAATATTGACAAAAATGTGTCATTTCAATACACAAATAGAAAGAACCTGGCAATATCCTAGGCCATGATATGGAGAATCTATAGGCATCTGCTCCCATTTTCTTTAGAAGCTTCACATCTTCCTGTCCAATTAAGTTTAAACATTTCACAACAATTAATTAATGTGATAATTATATCACAAAGTTGGGTAAAATTCTGATCAGTCACGTAGCGTATTAAATCACGAAGTTTTAATTTTTATCAGGTGTCTCATTTATATACTCCTACAAAACAATCTCTTTTGGTGATGCTCGAGATGATGTCATTTCCTTAAAACAAATATTTCTCTTCTTTTCTTGATTTAATTAAACAACTTCGTTTTGAGCATCACCAAAGACATCGTTTTGTACACAAATGAGACGATCGAGAAGAAAAAGAAGTAAAACTTCATAATTTATTATCCCTTAATTAATACATCAATGAAAAATGGAAAAGTAATGAAACACCTTGTATAGATGGTAAGAATCAACTGCCACATCCCCATTCGAACCATCTAGAATCTTCTCTGCATATTTCCAAGATTCTTTATGCATCAACTTTCTTCCTTTTTTTTCGGAGAGGGGAAAAAGAGGAGAGAGAGACCTGGATATGTATGTGTGAAATGATCCCACATAGAAGATCCTTTGCCCTTTTCATCGTAAGCACCTTCCACCTAATAATCATGTATTACATGCTCATTCCGTCTCATATTACTCGCACTTTTGCCAGAAATTTGAGATTAACTTTTTAGTAGTATAAAATTACTAATATTTTTAGTGTAACGAGAGGCCGCTTAATAAGATAGCACTTAATTATTCTAGTATTAATTAAATATTCTGATTCTTACTTAGAAAAAATAGAGTAAAATAGTTTGGAACGAGCCGAAATAGAGAAGTGCGAGTTATACACATTAGCGAAGAAGAGACCTGATAAGCGGCTGAAGAAGAGCCGAAGACGAAGCCGTCGGGGAATCCTCTACGGTTAATGGAATCTTCACTGCAGCTACAGTACTTGGATTCATCGTAAGTGGAAGAAGCGGCATTGGCAGAAGCAGTTAGAATTGTGAGAACCGCACACAGTGCTACTGTTGAGCTTGAGAAGCAGATTCTAGATGCCATATGTACATTACTGGTAAAGCAATTTTAGTGATTATTTGGATTTATAGGAGATTAAACAAATTCATTTAATTTTAGTTGAACTACTCCCTCCGTCCCACAAAGATTGTCTCACTTTGACCGGGCACGGTTTTAAGAAATGTAATGAAAAGTGAGTTGAAAAAGTTAATAGAATTGCGGAATAATCCCTCCGTCTCACTTTAGGAGTCCCGATTTACTACTTTTGGATGTCCCACTTTAGGAGTCCCGGTTGTAATATTCTATAATTGGTAATAGGCCTCACATTCCACTCACCTTTTTCCACTCACATTTTATTATAAAACTAATATATAGGACCCACATTCCACTATATTTTTTCATTAACTTTCTTAAAACCTTTGTATTTCTTAAAATCCGTGCTGAACTCAACCGGGACTCCTAAAGTGGGACAGAGGGAGTATTAGTTTTATAATAAAACGTGAGTATGAATGAGTTGGTGGAATATGAGGTTCACTGCCAAAAATGGTAAAAAGTGAAATGAGACATATTTTGTTGGACAAACAGAAATAGAAAAATGAGACAATTTTATGGGATGGATGGAGTAGTTAAAATTCCATCCGACATACCAATAAATGCAATAGTAAATAATTGTGCACGTTGATGAAATTCCCAAACGCACCAATCACCTCAAGCTTGCATAACCACAAAAACTAGCTACCACTTTCTAAAATAAAAAAAATCTCTCCCATATTTGGAAATCTAAAATCTCTTCCACAATTCCCTTCACTAGCTTATTGCACTGAATTATCTAGTATAGTTCGTCTTCTTCGCTCGTGGAATATTGTCACAAAAATAAATTTACTACTTGTGTATAATTCTTTTCGTTCCAATTGTGGAATTTAAAAATCAAAATAACTGACTAAATGAGCTCTCAAATTTTTAATCAACAGTGATATGAATTTTGTGGAATTGTGGAATTGAACTTGGTGGTGCTAGGACTTGGGGGAACAACTATGGTGATTTTTGTCAAAAGAAATTGTTGGTGTTTGATGTCGACAAGTAGTATGAAATTGAAATATGAATTTGATGAAGGGATTACCACGTTTGGCTAGCTGGTTCTTCAACCTTCATGTTTCTGCCGTGAATTTTATGGAATAAATCCATGAGAATTAGTGACGGATTTGTTCCGTTGCTAAATTTTGCTGTGTTATTTAACCTCTTAATTTGGTCAAAATTGGGATTAAAAATATTGATCGTTAAAATTTGACGGAATAGTTAACTTTGGACCAATTATGATCCGAGTTGAAATGTTTGGGACCGAAAAATTCAAAAAATAATGTTTATGACCAAAATCGTAAAATAAATATATGTTCAGGATCAGTTTTGACCTTTACTCAAAAAGATATGTAAAAGAAAGTTTCCAACTTTCCACACACGGCCCTACTAATCCCTTGCAATATTTTAGTCTTTTGTGTTTCAACTTTCACATTTTTCAAAAGGTTAAGTTTTCTTTCGTTTCACAAAATCTCTAACAATTTTTTAACTTGTCGCAACTCTCATATTCTATTCACAAATCCTCAATTTTTAGCATCTTACTACTTGCATGAACTTATTCGTTTCTATGGTTTGTCCCAAATCCTTCATTATCGTAACGAGCTATAGGTTCTTCTCTCTTGTTTTCTTTTTCTTGATTGATGTCATTACTAATACTCCCTCCGTCCCCGATTTAGAGTCACACTTTGACCGGACACGAATTTTAAGAAATGTAAAGAAAAGTTGGTTGAAAAAGTTAGTGGGATGTGGGACCCATTTTTTAATATTGGTTTTATAATAATATGTGAGTGAATTGAGTTAGTGAAATGCGGGACCTACTTACTATTTATGGTAAAAATGAAGCGTGACTCTTAATTGGAGATGGAGCGAAATGGAAAAGTGTGACTCTTAATCAGGGACGGAGGGAGTAATTAACTATATTCACTAAGCTACTATTGCACAAGCCTATAGAACTCTTGTTGTGTGGAGTAAGAAATACTCCCTCCGTCCCCGATTAAGAGTCACACTTTTCCATTTCGGTCCGTCCCCAATTAAGAGTCACAATTCATTTTTACCATAATGGTAGTAGGTCCCACATTCCACTAACTCACTTCACTCACATTTTATTATAAAACCAATATAAAAAAGTGAACCCCACATTCCACTAACTTTTTCAACCAACTTTTCTTTACATTTCTTAAAACCCGTGCCCGGTCAAACTGTGACCGCTAATGGGGGACGGAGGGAGTATATAGTAGTAGTACAATATATGAATACTACACAATTGTCATCTATAGAATTACATATTGGGAACATAATAGAAAAGCCAAGAATTTGTAAAGCAAAACTCTTGTATTAATACGTATAGTATAAGTAGAAATACAGATTAAACTACTTTATTTAGACCCTTTGTCTATAATCTTATTCTCAAACCCAACAATAATAAGAACAATATAAATGCAAGAAAACAAAAAAGAAGTAAATGATATGATCCTTGACTTCAACTTGATATTCTTACTTTGAAAACAATTTCCTCCCAAACCCAACAACAATAACAGCAATCAAAACCAGACCAGCTTTTATACAAACACACCCACACAACACCAAGTCACCAACACATTAATATTTCTGTTCATCAAAACACAAAGAGAGGAAGAAGAAGAAAAAAAGAAGGCAAGAGAAGTTTGAAAATTGGCATCACCAATCATCATGAAAATCACCGAAAACAAGCAGAGGCAGCGGCTGAGGCATTACATCGGCGCTCCAAGGCGATTTCTGCGCAGGGCGAGAGATTTCTACGTGGACAGCCTCGTCAGCTTCGACAGCAAAGTCGGCGTCATCACCTGCCCCGCCACTAACACTTCCCACCTCTGCAAGAACTTCGACACCAACAGACGCAAAGACGGGGACAGGGAGAGACTCGGGGAGATGTACAGGTCGAGTGAAGTTGATCGAGTTGGTCGTTTTAGAGAGAGAAGGAATGATGGATATGTAGGTGGTAATGGTATAGACAGAAGCTACAGCATTGCTCTGGGGAAGATTGGCACCATTGATGAAGAGGAGCAGTGTGAGTTTCAAGAAAATGTTACTTTTAGGAGTGATCACATGTTTCTCAGGACCAGAAGCCATGCTGTTCCCAGGAACTATGACTTTCATTAGTCTCTCTTTCTCTCTCACACACACACATACAAACAGACACATTTATTTGTTCATGAAAGCAAAGTATTTGTTCCATATGTTCTTTACATTGTCCCAATGTAGACTGTTATGATACTGTTAAATTTCATCCCACCACATTCATTATATCTGACTTATAGCATAGACACATGAAATTCTAAGAAGATTATAATAATTCAAGGAAGCAATATCCTAAGGAGAAAAAAAAGAAATTGTACACATGAGTTGAAAATCTAATAGATCACAATTCACAAACATTCATTATCATTATCACACACCTCTCTCAAACATGACAAAACCACAAATCATATCATACATATGGACAAATACATCTAAGTATATTCCTAAACATTAAGACACAATAGTAACACACTCATAAAAAACCAATGACCATGAGATTTGGACATACCATGGGAACTCATAAAATCACATCAAGCTTCCTCCTCTTCGTCCTCATACTCCTCATCATCGGCCGTCGCATCCTGGTACTGCTGATACTCTGCCACAAGGTCGTTCATGTTGCTTTCAGCCTCGGTGAACTCCATCTCGTCCATCCCTTCACCGGTGTACCAATGCAAGAAAGCCTTGCGCCTGAACATTGCAGTGAACTGCTCGCTCACGCGTCTGAACATCTCCTGGATCGAGGTGGAGTTTCCGATGAAGGTGGAAGCCATTTTCAGACCTGTGGGAGGGATGTCACAGACACTGGACTTCACGTTGTTGGGGATCCACTCGACAAAATAGGACGAATTCTTGTTCTGCACGTTGATCATCTGCTCGTCAACTTCTTTGGTGCTCATCTTGCCACGGAACATGGCTGAGGCAGTCAAGTAGCGTCCATGGCGTGGGTCTGCTGCGCACATCATGTTCTTTGCATCCCACATCTGCTGAGTGAGTTCGGGTACGGTCAGAGCCCTGTACTGCTGGGAGCCTCGGGAGGTCAAGGGCGCGAACCCAACCATGAAGAAATGAAGTCGTGGGAAGGGGATAAGGTTGACGGCAAGTTTCCTGAGGTCGGAGTTGAGTTGGCCTGGGAAACGGAGACAGCATGTGACACCACTCATGGTGGCGGAGATAAGGTGGTTGAGATCGCCAACTATGAGAAAATAGACATAATGAATTGCATCAGAAATGCTGCAGTCACATACCAAGTAAATCATTTACATGCATAAACCAAACTTACAGGTGGGAGTTGAAAGCTTAAGAGTACGGAAGCAGATATCATAGAGAGCCTCGTTATCCAAAACCATACACTCGTCTGCATTCTCAACGAGTTGATGAACAGACAACGTGGCATTGTATGGCTCAACAACAGTGTCGGATACCTTCGGAGATGGAAAGACGGAGAATGTTAACATCATCCTGTCTGGATACTCCTCTCTGATCTTGGAGATGAGAAGGGTTCCCATGCCGGATCCCGTGCCTCCACCCAAGGAGTGACATACTTGAAATCCTGTTGAGGAAATGTCATAACAATGTCATAATTCAATAGAATAATCATTCCCCTTTTGCATTTATTAAATATTAATGAATATACAGGCAAGACCATAAACCAACAATCTGGCATATTAAAAAATAGATCAAGTTCCATTAAATGATATCCAAAATTCTGCATCTCTAAATTTATGTAATTCACACCAGCAAATATGAAATTCCATAGCATCAAATCAACACACTGCACTAAAATTGGCCTAAATCACATCAAAACCAGATTGAAGATAACAGTTAATCACTGGCAAGCATAATATAATGGAGCAGGTTAAACAGATCAAAGTTCGCGAAACTCGTACTAATTCATAAGCAAAGATAGAACTAATCAAAATCCACGAGATTTCCAAAAACCGTACCAACAGATCTAACGATCAAATCCACCAACCTTGCAAGCAGTCACAATTCTCCGCCTCCTTGCGCACGACGTCGAGCACGGAGTCGATGAGCTCCGCTCCCTCGGTGTAATGCCCCTTCGCCCAATTATTCCCGGCGCCGGACTGGCCGAAGACGAAATTATCCGGCCTGAAAATCTGGCCGTATGGCCCGGATCTGACGGAGTCCATGGTGCCGGGCTCGAGGTCCATGAGCACCGCGCGTGGGACGTACCTCCCGCCGCTGGCCTCGTTGTAGTAGACGTTGACGCGCTCGAGCTGGAGGTCGGATTGGCCGTTGTATCTCCCCGTCTGATCGATGCCGTGCTCGTCGCAGATCACCTCCCAGAATTTGGCGCCGATCTGGTTGCCGCATTGCCCGCCCTGGATGTGCAGGATTTCTCTCATTTTTCCTCGGTTTTTGCGGTGGATCTACTTCCTTCTTATCTGGAGGGGAATGAGAGTGATTAGTGAGTGTAGATCGGTGGAAAAACTGCTTCGGATTTTGATTTTCGAGTTGAAATTGGAATCGGTTGCTGTTTCAATTTCAGTAGAGTGATGAGAGATGAGCTGAAGGTGGCTTCTGATATAGATTGAGTCTCGGATTTCACTATATTCTCGAAAATGCCATTCTGATTTTTTTATTTTATTAATTTTTTAGGTGCTGTATGCATTTCCCAAGAAGAATGTTTTTGGACAAAGATTATAAAATGAGAGATTCTATTAAGTTTATAATATGATTTTCCATAATATTTTTTTCCAAACAAGAAAACTTAGTAAAGTACTCCTAGTATTTATTTTACTTAAAACATATGTTAATTTATTATCATACTGGTTTGTATTAATTAAGTTTATAAAGATGTTCTTGTATAGCTACATGCTATTTCCTCCGTCGCGGATAATTCGGGTCACTTTGACCGGACACGGGTTTTAAGAATTGTAATGAAAAGTGGGTTGAAAAAGTTAGTGGAATGTGGGTCCTACCTTTATATATTAATTTTATAATAAAATGTGTGTAGAAATGAGTTAGTGGAATATGAGGTCCACTACCAAAAATGATAAAAGTGAAATGAAACAAATTATGTGGGACAGACCGAAATGGAAAACTGGATCGAATTATCCAAGACGGAGGGAGTATATTTGTTTTTATAGAGTATTTTAGGGTGGATTGTCATTATCATCCAACTTAACAAATTTGGCAAATATTGTTTCATGTTAGTGGTGAATGGCAAAATAAATGTGATTTAATTGACTTAATTGACTTAATGTCATTATAAGTAAAGTAGTTGAACCTGTTTCAACTAATTACACTTGTTTCATACCATCTTTTGAATGAGTAATGCTATCTGATTAAAATATTTTCTCTCTTTATTCATTAGTGTGCAGAATATATATATATATATATATATATATATATATATATATATATATAGAGGTTGAATTGATACACTAATTAAAATTCATTATTTTATTTATTACTATCTTACTTTTAAATTATGGATATGTTCTTACTATGTACAGATAGATCTCCTACGGTTAGCTTTGTTGATGCAAATGTTAGTTCGGTATATATTGTGTTTATAGAAAATGATTTTGAATTTACTTTATTTAAATAATCCCGTCGTCCCACGTTACTTGAGTCACTTCTTTTTCGCACTCGTTTTGGAAAAATAATAATAAACGAATGCGAAAAAAAAGTGACTCAAGTAACGCGGGACGGAGGGAGTATATTGTTGCATCTTCATTGATTAAAATTTGCACGATTTTCCAGTAAAATATAAACTTCGTGGGTCTATTATCCCCATTAATATATAGTTGGGCTATTGGGTTTATTAAGGCCCAGATTTATTAGTGGAACACTATATATTGGGCCAGAAATGTCATAAATGGGCTGCTCAGATGCGTAAACCCGTATTTTTTTAATTGATATTAACTAGAGAATTATTTAATCGAAGATTGATTAAATTAAGTAACTAAAACTAAATAAAAACTAAAGTTGCCCATGGGAACGCCTGCACAAGATTTTGATTCAAAGTTGGGTTTAGCACAAGAGTTTGAACTATATTAGTACGATATTAAGTTTTAATTAGGTGGCTGTTAATTAATCGGAACCATATGTAACTAATTACATCACAAATTCTGATCATATTTTTGAATAATTTTTTTTGTCGGCGAACTCCATGGTTATTCCATATACTGATTTGTAGGCATATCAAAAAGTGAGACAATTAATTCAAGAATTTAAAGTTACTCTATATCGAAAAACAAGAATCAATCTTCTAAGTTTTGACCATTTTATTAATCATAGACGAGTCTTACGCTATCCGACCAAATCCGACCAAGACCTCAACTTTGCATGAAATTTGTACCGCAGCTGCGTATCAGGAAGGTCACAAGAATCATCTAGAAATAATGTTGCTGTCAATGTATTTGGATGATATTGGACTCGTTTATTTATTTAACTATTTTCCTATTTTCTAAAGTTACGAAAATGAGGATCGAACACGTATTGAACTCCAAATTAATTATAAAAATCACTGAAGGGAAACCACGTGAATTTGGTCACATAATTAACATTCATTACATTCTCTTAATCAAGTGCGTTTATTTTATATTCTATTTGGAAAGTGAGGATAGGATTCTCAATCGACATTGCTTGATTCACCAATGGATGTAGGGAATATTAAAAAAAAAATATACTATAGGAAAAATATTATGAAACAAATCGTATATAAACATTAGTTTTTTCCCTTTATATATCCATATATTTTTATTCGAATACCTAAAAAATAATTATTGAAAGTCATTAGTTTTATAAATTATATTAAATCAAAGCTTTATCTATATTATTTTCTAAGTCTAAATAGATTCAAATAAATGGATAAAAGAACATTTGACTTTTATGTTTTTATGCAATTTGTAATTTAATTAATGACACAATAAATACAATCCAAAAATCGAATGACAACATAGATAAATGGTGTTCACAAAAAGTTTGCACCTAATTGCTATAAATGTAATACATACAAAACTTTTACCTAATTGCTATAAATGTACTAATATATTATAGAGTACTAAACGTGGTTAATATAAAACTTTTTACGAAAATAGGAGTAACTTTATATTTGCGCATATTCGAATCGTGCTGTAACACTATTACAAGGTTGACGAAATTTTACTAGTTGAAAGCGACATAATAATTAGGAAAATGCATGTGTTTGGCATTTCAAGAATCATATTTGCGTCTGTCCTACTCAAGGAATATACATCAAGCTAATTATAATTTGATTTCATATTTAGGAATCATATCTTACTATTTCTATGAGATTTTAGTTTTATTTAATTAAACTATAAGATTATTTGTAAAATAAAGGGATGATATGCTTTAAAATGCAATTCATAATCTATCAGGCATATCTAATTTAACTTCTTCTGAATATCTAAGAACTTTTAGGCTTTTTTTTTTCTTTATTTGATACGCGACGGCTAGCTAGTCATAATGACATCATAGTCATCCGATGAAATGATGTATACATGCAACAAAGTCGTATTATACATTAGTCATTTGAGCTACATAGACATTTCAGGTGTCCCGTCTCATTATTAATTGAGGTAATTGATATATGAATAAAAATAACATTTGAAAATTTATACTTATATTTTAAAAATGAAGTTTGCTAATTTGCATGTAGATTGTAAAACTATATGTAGATTAAAATTTGTGCGTTTTAAGTACTATCAACTTTTATACATCTTGTAAATTATGTATACCATCTCTTTTCTATGTCACTGAATTTCATGTTAAATTAATATCAAATTAATTTATAATAGAACTTTAACTTTAGGTTGGGAAACATTACATTTATGTATGTTGAGTGTCCTCTTGAAATTGGAATTTCTAATAAAATAATCACCCACGATCTATTTCTTATATCTACGATTTAGACACCCCACTATGCCACAACAAACTTATAGTAGTAGTAAATTATAAAGTGTATTTGGTTGGATTGAAAATGACAACTTTTTTTTTGGAACAAATCAATAATTGGCAAAATGAACAAATTATTAACGCTTGCAAAATAGTAGGAAGGAGAACTGAAATGCCACTACAAACAAATATAGTACATAATTTTTGGTGCTAAATCGATTTTGTCACATAAATTTGCTTAAGTATGATTAATTATTATGTTATATGCTATGTCTGTTGTTGTTGATAACTTGATTTTGTATAAATTTTATATGTCAACAATTAAAGGATACACATATGATTTTATTATTGATTTGGTATTTTAACTTTTCTACGAAGTACTATTAAGAATTAGAGAATTACAAGAGTGAGTGTGAATAATGAAGCTTCATGTAAATTATTGGTCACCAGAAAAAGCTATGCTCATAACTTTTGCAAAAATAGAATTGTGCCCAAAATTGTTGTACTCGCAAGTCTTGCCCAAAATTTTGAAGTTGCACTTTATTTGTCCAAAAAATAATGTTGCTATAGAATATATTTCTTTGGATTATGATTACTAAGAATATGATTATTGATTGATTACTTATTTTGCATTTGAAAATATTAAGGAAAATTAATAAAATTTTGAATTTGGAAAAATAATAATACCAATAATAGCTATTATTATATTAGTATATAAGAAATTAGGCAAAGAATATGTAAAAATTACAGAGAATAATAAGAACCTATAAAATTGCTCTATTTTTCTTATTTTTAAGATTTTATTACTTTTTATCATCAGATAAAAATCGAATAAATATTGAAATTTAAAAATAATAGGAGTAATCACACTGCTGTCTGTGTCTAATGCTTACCAACAAATTACTCTAAATCCCTTCAGGGATGAAAAAACATAAGATGGATTAATTAGTATATAACCTTGACTAAAGTATCTAAACTTTTTAAAATGTTCATTTGCACGCCGGAAGCAAAATTAAAACTGAATAATCTTAATTTAATACAAACCAAGAATTCGATTAGCCTCAAATATCTCCTAATATAAATTATATTTATGAGTAACGTTCATTTTACAAAGAAAATTAGTACACCATTTCGTTATTAATTAAAGAATGGAATTAATTGCCACGAAATCATCCTCTTTATTATTCATCAAGTATAAAGACAAACATGAATACATCGAACATGCTCTTAAATTTAATTTAAATCAATTTATTAGTGCATTATTTTTATTGAATTAATATGATTTACATATACAGAAAATATATCTTTTCTTAAATTTGGAAATATTTAATTTTAGAAACGTTTTTGTTTCTAGTTTTTTACTCCCTCCGTCCCAGATAATTTGGGACATTTTGACCGGGCACGAGTTTTAAGAAATCTAATGGAAAGTGAGTTGAAAAAGTTGGTGAGATGTGAGTCCTACTTTTAAAGTAGTATTAGTTTTATAATAAAATATTAGTAGAAATGAGTTAGTGAAATATGAGGTCCATTACTAAAACTAGTAAAAGTGAAGTGAAACAAATTATATGGGACAATTCGAAATGGAATATTGAATCGAATTATCTGGGACGGAGAGAATAATTAATTCATTTCGTAATTTAGTTAATATTTATAAAAGGGAATTAAAAGGTAAACTTTCTAAAAAGTCCCTTCATATATAGACTGCTCCTTTTTATGCACATTTATTACTATAATTAAATATTGATTACAAAAAAGGCGACTGTGATTAAATTTCCTTAAATACTCCGTCTATGAACAGCAAGCCCTCAAACCGACAAGCGATCTCATTAATTTCTCCGATCCGATTATTACAGTTGAAACCAGTTCCCACGCGCCATCATCCCCTTTTCCCTTCCTTTTAAATCCCTCTCTAGGGTTTCAAAATCCCCTCAATCAGAAAGGGGCGAAATCAAAGTTGCCCCCTTTTTATAAAGACTCCTTTTTTAACATTTCATCCCAACTCTCCCGATTTCAAATTAAGGGAATTTGGATGATTTCTGCGGAAATTTCAGAAATTCGGAAGGGGTTTTTGTAGAATCGATTGAAATTCGATCAATTTCGCGTTTCTGCGATGCCTTTCCCGTGGAAGAAGGTGAAGAGCGGCCGAATTTCCCGACTGGTCAACGACCACCTCCACATCTCCCAGAAGCGGCGCGACGGCTCCTCTCTGGTGGTGGAGACCGGTTTTCCGACTTCGTTGATCGATCTCTTCATCAAGAATCGCGAGAAATTGAAGAAGCCGTCGAAGAAGAAGCGCGGCGTTTGTGATCCGGCGGTTGAAGGATCGCCGATTTTCTGCCCTCCGCCGCCGCCGTCGCCGGTGGGATCGCCGCTGCGGCGAAGTGTTTCCCCAATTCCGCCTCCGCCGATTGAAATTCGAAACGCGGATGAGGCTGTGGAGGAGCGCGGCGGCGCTGAGAGCGGCGGGGAAGCGAGGGATAGGGAAGTGAATGGGGTTTTGGTGATGATTTTCAAGATTTTCACGGTGGTGGTTTTGGGGTTTTCCACTAAGAGACTCGCTTTAGGGATCACCATCTCGGCGGCCCTCCTCCTCCTCCTCGAATACGCCGGAAAACGCCGCCGCCGCCTCTCCCCGGCGGCGCCGCCGATTGTGCAAACTAATTCTAGATTACTAATTCAAGAAATTCAAGTCCTCGAATCACCGGAGATTCAACCGGAGAAGGAGATCACCGAGGAGAAATCGAAACCTGAATTTCGAGAAATCGAGGCCGTGGAGATGGCAATGAAGGTAGAAGAAGAGCCTCCCCTCTCCAAAAAAACAAGAAAAGCAAAGATTTCTTCCAAGATTAGGAAAATTGTTCTGATTCCAAAGAAATTCAGAGGTGCTAAAAAGGATCACAGAGATGATCACATTGCCGAGGAATCGGATAACGGAAACATAGCCTCGTCGGTTTCCGATCACAGAGAAGAAGATGTGAGGACTTCAATCTGTGAAGTAGAAGCAAAGATTGATGAAGATGAAGATGAAGGCGAAGATAAGGTCAACTCTGTGGAGGCTCGGAGATACATGGTGCTGTGTCTGATCGTGCTGGCTGGCCTCATCGGAGGCCGGCCTTTCGCGCTTGTCCTGACGTTGGTGTGGTTGTTGGTGTTGAAAGTGATGATGTGGTTTAACGTTAAGTCCAGTTAGAAACATTTTTTAAGGTTTTGGTTGTGGTTTGCACAGATGTTGAATATGACATACGGATGTAAATTTGGTAGATGGAAATCTTAAGTTAACCTATTTGTTGTCTGAATTTGATCATCTTGAGAAATATGATGATTGATGATGAATGTTTTTGATTAGCTTTTTTGATAAAGATTAGGCGTGGAGATGTCATGAGCAAAGTGTAAAGTTTGCTGCTTTTTCGTGTTCACGGTATTCCCATTTGTGGGCACGGGAGATTAATTTGAGATCAAATTAAATTAGTTCGATATTAATTGAGATTAAATTGATTCAATCATAAAGTTAAAATTTTGGTTGGTTTGTAACGGAGTGTGAAATTCTTTGTGGAAAACTAAAAAATATATTCAAATTTTATTTATGTTTTTTCGGTTTGGTTTTGGAATATCGGAATTTAACTAAATTTGATTATTTCTTCAACAATTCGCACATTCGAATTCACTCACTCAAACAATTCTTTAATACTACTAAATTATATTCCCCCCGTCCCAGATTAGGAGTTAGATATAGTTATGGCTAAGATTTTAAGAAATAGTTGGATTGTGTAATAAATGAAGTGAGATGGTGGAGTGTGTAATAAATGAAGTGAGATGGTTGAAGGTGAGTCTCTTTTTGACTTTTTGGTTTTTTATTTTTATTTTGGTTTATTTTAATGTAGATAATGACACTTTGATGTAATTTTGATGAACAATGGGGTAAAATTGTATGACCAAATATGAAAAATTTTAAATGTGACTCTTAAACTGGGACGGACTTTTATGACAAATAGTGACTCTTATTCTGGGACGGAGGGAGTAGTAATCAATTTGACAAAATTCAATCTTTATCTCTATTGACTTTTTCTCTATGTTTTGAGTTTGTCGTCCACGCGTTGCTGCCGAATGGAATGAAATTTTTGCAATTGATTGGTTTCGTTGGTGGTTCAATTCAACCTTCTTTGTTGCTTCTTAATTTGTTTTATTAACCAAATTTCAAATTTAACTTTTTGCTAAAAATATCATTTTCCAATGGGAGAGTAAACGATAAAATATTACTATATCTTTTTAATTTTAATATATATAGTAAATCATTAAAATGGAGGAAACATTGGTCATTATTACCAATAAAGAAAGTTTTCATTATAACCATCCATTGCTAATTTGCTTTAACTTAATATGAACTTCACTGAAAATATCTATTCCTCTATTATTTCTGCTTTTTGTACTGAAATGATCCCATTTAATGGGGCCAATACACTTTAGATTTGTGTTCAAGTGCAGACAAAGATCAGGCTGCTAGGGAAATCACCACCTCATTGCTTTGTAAAGACAAAGAAAATACTAATAAAAAGATAATTTTAGAGAACAAATTAAATGAGAATCCCCACTTCATTGACTTGAGTATCCTCTCCCTCACAATCACAGCATATTATTGAACTACGCTATTTTTCAAATAGAATCGTGGCTTGTCTTTACAGCTATGTTTTCCATTTATCTCATGGTGGGTTGGATTCATAAGTGTGACTATAAAGTGACACTAGTCCTACGTAACATCAAATATTGTCTAATTTTCTCTATCATTTCTCCCACTCTATCTTAGGATGCCACCGGTTTAGACTAGCGGTTTCGGTTCCGATTCAATGGTTTCAGAGTATGTTCTGTTGGTCTTTTACCCCTTTTTCGATTTTAGGGCAAAATTGGCGATTAATCATTGGTACGTTCGGATGATATGAATGATGCCGGTTCAAGAATTAGCAGTTCTGATTCCATAGAAACTAAAATTATAGTCAACCTGAGAAGTGATATGTGCCATTTAAAACAGTAAATTTTTGAGTGATTTTCATTCAAAAGAAGAGCCACTTGTACATAATAAGGGGCAAATGTCCGCCTCAACATATTTTAGTTATACAATTATATTCTTTATTTGAAATAAATAATTTTCTTTATATACGCTCCACCTCAAACTCTTAAAAAATTTTAATACATTTTTGCCTCAATTGAATTAATTTACTAGCTTTGTCTCTATATTCATTAGTATTTTTATTATTTCTTTTTTTATTACTATTGTTTTGGACCAAACTCGGCAATTACTTGTTCATTATGGTTTCAAAATTCTTGGAACCGAAATGAGACTGGTAGAACCAATATTTGAATTCCAATTCAACCCATAAGAGAATAGGAGACTATTAAGGTTCTATCTTGAAACCGTTGATCAGAATCTGAGTCAAATCGACAATTCTGGTTTAACCACGCACGGCTCACAGCCCCACTTTTTTTTTCTTTTTACGAAATTTCTTTCAATTTTACATAAAAATCATTAGTGAAAGATATTTGTATCTTGTAAGTCAAAGAAAGCATAGCATTTCACATGACTAGTGTTGACTAGGGTGCATGTGAGAGGTTATCCGTGATGCCCAATATTTTAATTAATTAAATAATTAATTAAGATTCTCTTGATCCATATGTTAATTAGATAAGATAATATCTGAAGTAGCAACTGATGATAAGACGATTTTAATCCATAGTATGGTTCTGAGTATAGTCTTAATCATTAAGGAAAATAGATGCAACCCAAAAAAGAAAAAGAATAGAAAAGAATTGAAAAGGTTGGATACATCTCATACGAATCTCAATTTTAATTCTAACGTATTCTATGGGGCAAATACCTAATCTTTGAACATTTATGTAACTAATTAATAATTTTTTGAGCATGCAATTCTTGTTTGAACTAACTAGATTGGGTAATTGGTTGAATTATTCTCTCCAGGCATTAATTAAAAGATAAATTGTCACTCTCTTTACCACGAGATTCATGAACATCGTTTGAAGATAACTTATATAAATTACAAATATAGTGACTAATAATAAGAAATGCACTTAAGCATGAGATAGCGAATTATTTAAATTTTAGATAGAGTGTTTGCTTTTGTTTATAAGTTTGATTTTGTCGACTTTTTGTTGATATATATCTGTTGATCTGGCCTATTTCTGCACTCTTGCTTAATTTGTTGAACATTTCCTTTATATAAAAAAAAGTATTTTGGACATTCTATTGTTTTCACAAAAAGAAAAGGCATATATTCTTTCTTATCTTGATTTATGTCGGAAGTTATATACACAGTATTATAATTTTATGACTTTTATCAATATATATAATGGAAAGGGCATCGTATGAACTATTCCATATTTACAATGTTATCCAATAGATTACATTTTAACTAATCAGTCGTGCAATTGCAAACATATTTAACTAAAATTTATAGGATGATCAGATCATTTATCTTAAACTGTGTTTCACATATCATCTTCTAAATATAATTTGCAACACTCTTTTTTGTCATTTCAAACACACTATTCAACAATAATGGCTGTCTAGTAGTAATATACATTTATTTTTCTTTATTTACATAACCCTTCCACTATTTTTATAATCCATACACTTATTTTTTCCCACTTATTTTACAACAAAAATGCTCGAAGCCAAAAATTGGCGAGCAAAGTAAAAGTACAGAAACAGTGCAAAACAATTGGGCCCGCAGATGGATACCCTTGGTAATTAAAAAAAATATAAAAAAATAAGGAAATCACTCTAAAGACAAAAAATACATTTATAATTTATAAGGAGCTTGCAGCTTATCAACAATGGCATGGTCGACTTGGAAAGCTTTGGCTAACACATCAACATCGATCGATGGATCAGAGCCGAATACGGAGTTTGCGATGGCGATCACGCCGGGGTTTTGGCTGCTCAAAAACGCAATCGTAACAGCGTCGTTTTCCCCAACATTCTGTTGAAAATGAATCAATCCAAATGGAAACGCGAAAACATCGCCCTTCTGCAGCACTTTCGAGATTAGCTTGTTCTCGGGGTCCGACGTAACAAATCCCACGAGCACGGTGCCCTCAAGCACCGTCAGTACCTCAGAGGCGCGGGGGTGGCGGTGGGGCGGGACCACCCCTCGGGGCGCGTAGTCCACACGCACGGTGGAGATACCGAGAGTGTTGAGCCCGGGGATCTCGAAGACTGTGGGCCGGTTTATGAAGGATCCCATGGGATTTGAGGTGTTTCCAGGGATGTGTAGGCCCCGGAAATGGAAGTGGTCGGCCTTCACTTGTTTAGGATCTAGGCAAGTGAAGCCGTTCACCCTCACTACATTTAATTTAAAAATATCAGAAAATGTAAGTTACCTAGTACTCCATTAGTACAAAAATATGTACATCACATAATGATTTATTGATTTATATCGAAAAACAATTACTAACCTGGACTTTTGAAATCGGCAACACAAAAATCTTGAAGAGGGCTTGATTCATAGGCTAGGGTTAGATAATTAGTGCTAGTGATTGTTGTAAGAATTAGGATTAATAGCATTGATATTGCCATTCTTGAGGTAAATTCGAATTATTGTGGTGCAAAACATAGGTGCAAGGCCTATATATATACACAAAAATATAATGTATTTTATATATATTGTTATGAGATAGTCAAAAGAGATAAAGTCGTAATTAACGAACTGGCCGTCTGATTCCAAGGTGTATATGAGTAAATATTATGCCCATGCAATTTTATCTATTCAAAATTTCACAATCTGAAATTATTAATTAGAACTTAAAAGTGAAAGATAGAAAGAAACATTTCGTCCGAATTATAGAGAGTGACATAATATGGAGTGATAGAAATTTTTAATTAGGCTATGACGTTGTGACTAATTTGACTATGTGTTAGGTTAAATGTTTTTTGTACTACTAAGACAAAATCCTAAACATGATATCTAAAATAATGTAGTTTTAATAGCTGGGGCAGACCATGTAAATTGTAAATTATTATAAAGATATTTTTCGATATGATGCTAATGGAGTAATTATTAATTATGTTGGCAAACATGGCCAATTCAACATAAGCCAAGCTAAGATATTAGTGTCATTTGATTATACTGTAAGTATTTAACTATTTTGACCTTTTCGTTTGGATGCAACGTTATATACATACTTTTATCATAGTAGTATTATTTTTTTTCTTTCTAAAAAGTAAAATATTGTATTTAGTGGAGAGCATTTAAAGGATGATGACAATTTGTTTCAGTAACAAAGTCATTTGTGAATCATACAAAATCATTAGGCCTGAAAATTTAATCCGCGGGTTTCGGGTATTCCCGACACAGTCCCAATATCCGACGGGTTATGGGTACCCGAAACCCGAAATAATGGGTTCGGGTATGGATTTGGGTAGTTAATGTGAGGATTTTTCGGGTTTAGGGTACCCGAAACCCGTATTAGGGTACCCGACTAATACCCGATTAAACCCGATTAATTATGTATTTGTGATAAATATTTTTATTTAGTATAGGGCCTATGGCCCGTAAGGTAAATCTAGGGTAACTTTATTTAATCACATGTAGATTTATAAATTTTTCGTATGCCTCACTTTTTCAAGTTTCCTTCACGCCGCTGTTGTTGCTCTCTTTTTGCCGTTTGCTCTCTTCTTTACATTCGTGTTTGGTTCATATTGCATTATTTATGTTCTTACTTGTTATCTTTTGAAAATATATAGTTAATTAGTTATGCTTTCTCCATTTTATTTACATGTTCATTTAATGTCTTAAAAAGTTATTTTAATCTCTTTTATAATCCCTTTTATGTTTCAATTTATACCAAAAAAAAATTATTTTAAAATTAAGTAGTGTCTATTTGTCTAAGGTCTATTTTATATAATATAGAATTATAGTCAATAAATAGTATAAGTATTGCGTGATTTTTAATAATTTCTATTCCCATCATAATTTAATTTATATAAAAGAATAAATTTTAAATATAATAATTCCGGGTTTGTGGGTACCCAATTAGTTGGGTTCGGGTACCCGCATCGGGTATTAGGGTACCCGAATTCACATACGGGTCGGGTATTGGGTATGATATTTTTGAGATTTCGGGTTCGGGTACCCGAATTTTCGGGTTTGGGTACCCGCGGGTACCCGAACTTTCACTCCTAAAAATCATAGTACGGTAAGTATAAATAAAATTAAAACTTAAAATAAGCATCAATCCGTTGTAGTCTAGTTGGTTAGGATACTCGGCTCTCACCCGAGAGACCCGGGTTCAAGTCCCGGCAACGGAATAAAATTTTTAATATTCAGTTTTTAATTCAAATTTTTGGACAGTAAATAAGAAAATAATTCTAATTTTAATGTTTGAAAAATTCAAATGAAAACATGAAGCTTTAAAATAATTTTAAAAACTGCAATAGTCAGTTTGTTGTTAAAGGCCCAATATTTAAACTGTTAGGTAAGCATGAGAAAATAACGATTGATCTAATTAATAGCCTGTTTTTAGTAAATATTCGATCATTTTAATATATACGTAATAAAATAATTACTAACTAAACATGAAATTAATAAATTTAACATCTAATTATAGAAATCATGCACAATGTTTTTATCCAACGCCCAATTAAGCTACAATCATTAACCATGTATCTTTCTATTTATATCTTAATTTTATTCTAGTTTTAATTTTTTCCTTCCTAATTACTATTTATATTCCTTTATATTTTCTCCGTACCCCCCATCCCGTAGTATAATTTTATAAAAAAGGTAATTATAATATGAACTATAGTCATGGACAAGGGCCGAATCGACCCTCAAATTGATCGAACCTCACCGGGCATAGGTTGGGTCGTGGAGGGACAACCCCCCTCTATCCTTGCCTTAGTAACACCTAAGGTACGGGATGCTTGCAACGCATCCCGCCCAATATAATCCGTTTGGGACGATACCATCCACATGCGTTGTAGATGCCCTTATAAGTATAACTTTTGACGTGTACGGCTAATCACCATTTACTTTACCGTCTGCTATAATTTGACCGAGAATCTTTTGATATTGTTAACTACCCTTCAAGTAATATTTTTTTAAATATCAAGACCTGCAAATGACTCTTAATATGTAAAAGATTTATTCCTTCAACGCTCATCAATTTTGTTATTGCTATAGGTGTTCTCGTGCAACCATACAAAACTAAGAAAAATTATATCAACACAAAAAATTAGCATTCGGAATTAATTTAACATTATTCAAATAAGTTTTCAATGTAAACTAATCATATTTGTGATGCCGGCAAACATTGGTATCATCGTCGAATTTTCGTAATTCTGTGCGTATTCCGTGTGAATCTTTTTGCAAAAGCATATTTCATCGCACTGAAAAATAGGAAATTTTTTTATCTTCAATTTAAGAATATACAACTCCATTCCGTGGAGAAAAGGCAAACAAAGTTAAGTTACTATTTGCGCCCCCAAGTTCGGCGACGACCTTAACGAACTGTTCGTGCAGCTCTATCGTCCATAGTAGCCGTTGCTTCAAATACAAATTTCAAATTACGTACTATATGAGATAATAATACTGCACAACTAAACTCATTTTCACAATTTCTAAATTATCTATAAAATCTGTATGGTAAAATAAAGACAGTGTTTTACAAAAGTATACGTACACTACCCGCCAATCATTTTAATGGTGCTGTTGTAATTATTATAACTTTTGACGCGTACGGCTAATCCACGTTTACTTTTCTATCTGCTATAATTTGACTGAGAATCTTTTAATATTATCAACTACGCTATAAGTAATATTTTTTTTAATATCAAAACCTGCAAATGACTCTTGAGATGAAAAAGAGTTATTCCTTCAACGCCCATCAGTTTTGAGATTGCTTTAGGTTAGACGTTCATGTGCAATCATACAAAATTAAGGAAAAAAGATATGAACACAAAAATATTAGCGTTTAAAATTAATTTAACATTATTCAAATAAGTTTCAATGTAACTAATCATATTTGTGATTGTGGCAAACATAGGTATCGACGTCAAATTTTCATATTTCTGTGCGTATTCCGTGTGAATCTTTTCGCAAAAGCATATTTCATCGCACTGAAAAATAGGAAATTTTTTATCTTCAATTTAAGAATATACAACTCCAGCCAAAAAAAAAAATCGTGGAGAAAAAAGGGAACAATGTAAAATTACTATTTGCGCCACCAAGTTCTGCAGCGGCCTTAACAAACTGTTCGTGCAGCTCCGTCGTCCATCGTAGGCGCTGCTTTCGGATACCAATTTCTAATTATGTATATGAAATTATAAAAAAAATTACTTGTAACATAGTTGACAGTATCAAAAGATTCTCAGTCAAATTATAGCAGATGAAAAAGTATATGCAGTTTAACCGTACACGTCAAAAGTTATAATAATTACAACAAAACATAGTTTAAACTTTAAAGTGATTGGCGGCTAGTGTACGCTTACTTTTTCAAAAAGTCACCTTTAATTTTCCTCATTCCGTATATATTGAAACCAAACAAATTTTATTAGATTATTTGGAAATAAAAGTTTAACATTGTGATTGTGGCTAACATAGGTTTCATCGTCGAATTTTCATAATTATGTGCGTATTTCATGCCAATCTTTATGTAGAAGCATATTTCTATCGCATTGAAAAATAGAAAATTTTTTATCTTCAATTTTATAATATAGAGTGACAGCCAAAACAAATAAAATTTCATAAAAAAAGAGAGAACAAAGTAGAATTACTACATGCGACACCGTGTTCGGCGACGGCCTTAACAAACTGTTCGTGCAGCTCGTCGTCCACTTTAGCCGCTGTTTCGGACACAACTACTGATGGAAGTCCGAATCGGTTTCCTGCTGATTCTGTGGCAGTGCCAGTTCAATGGGGTGATGCTCATTCTCGTCTCCCGCGGGGGGCGTGGCCCACCCGGAAGAGCCACTGCAACAGCTCAGCCATGCTGAATAAGTTTAGCTGTGTAAGAATGAATATAAAAAGACTATTGATTGTATAAGCAGAAGCCCAACAACACAAATAAAATTGAGCCTGACTTGATAACTGGGGAAGATAACTACAATTGGGCCTGGGCTGTAAAACTAAGAATGGATTAATGAAAATTTTGCGTTAAAATTGCCGAAGGCCAATAACCAAAATAAAGTTGCAGTCTTGAATAAGCCCAATAAGCCTACACTCAGTGAAAGGTGTGTATTAGTCAATAATTTAATACTACAAGTATTACTTTATTAGTCATTTGTAATGTTCTGACTTCTGAGAGACTCATTTGCATGATAAAATAATAATAATAATAATAATAATAATAATACTAATAATAAATAATAATAATAACTACTTCCGCGCCCAAGAATATCCCAAAAAATATGTACTTTTAGTTGGAAATGAATTTTAAGAATATGCATTTTTAGTTAGACATGAATTTTAATGAACTAATAAAGTAAGAGAGAAGTAGAGACGTAAGGTGATTAAAGTATTTTTAATGGAAAATGAGTTCTGCCTTATAAAGTTTCCAAATTAAAAAAAAAACATGTCGTGGGACGAACTAAAAAGGAAAACAATATTCCCTCCGTCCCAGATAATTTGGAACACTTTGATCCGACACGAGTTTTAAAAAATCTAATGGAAAGTGAGTTGGAAAAGTTAGTGGGATGTGGGTACTACTTTTAAAGTATTAGTTTTATAATAAAATGTGAGTAAGAATGAGTCAGTGGAATATGCGATCGATCCACTACCAAAAATGGTAAAAGTAAAATGAGATAAATTATGTAGGACGACACGAAATAGAATATTGGGTCAAATTAGTACCTATTCTTATAGGACAGAGCGAGTATAATAATAATAATTATATGTTGAGAACGTGCACTTAGATTGGTAGCTCAATGCCATTACTTTTCGGACAAGAAACTGCGCACCCAAAGCCACCCTATGACTTGGAATATATTTTCAATTCAATAAATATAATTTTATTTACAAAGTTTAAACTCATGAGATCAATCAACTGGCAAGAGATGGTTTAATTGATAATTTGATATTGGCTAGTCTCAATATAATTAAATCATATTAGGAGCAGCTATTATCATCGATATAACATTTGTCTGCAAATTAGTGACACAATTTATATCCACGTGAGAATTGAATATTAGAATATGAAAATAGATTTATACTAAAATTTAATAGCGCAAAAATACAATATACCGCCCAAAATAACGCTACATATGCCTTTTATAACTTTTTTTAGCAACAAACTCTATTTCTCAAAAAATGTTTTGTCGAACTTCAAATTCTTAAATTAATGCTAGATATAGATGCATAGATTAATAGATAAAATAAATAAATAAAAACCCAACCTTGTAGCTAGGTTTTTATCATATTTTCCTGGAATAATAAATTCCGATACTAAAAATGGAGATGGCATCGGCAAGTTCTTGCATAGGAACACGCATCTATTAAAAAATTTAATGTCTTATTTTGTGTATGAAATTAAAAAATAAAACCAAAAATAGAGCAAAGAAAAAATTGGGAATAATTCAAAATTTTGGATCACTTTATGTTGTCTAGAAATGAGAATTCAATTTTTAGATTCAGGACGATTCTTGTAATAAATAAGACTATAATGATGTTGATTCATAAAGAAAATGCAATACATTGCACATAATTTATTGTACATTTTTATCATGATATAATTGAGAATATATCTAAATTAATTTGACTGAATTTTATGATATAACATTTTGCAATTTGTCCTTTATAAATTGTTCTTGTTTTTTTTGCTATAGATTTCAAATTTACTTATCTAATCTTATTAAGCTTATAATTAAATATTCATAAACTTTAATTACTAGCATTAATTACTTAAATAATAACTATGCAATTCTTGAACATTGGTTTTATTTCAGCATTGATTGCGTGTGGTTGGCCGAACACTAGGTTTGTTATTTTTCAATATATATGTATAACCATGGAAGATTTTGGCTTGGCTTTGTCTTTTTTAAGAGGAATTTCAATTCATAGATTAGGCGAGATCATTTTAAAAATACCTCTAGGCTCTAAGCAATTAGAGAAATTATTAGTTCAACACATTGACCGAGAAGTATAACTACCTAATTTAGCTAAATTAATGTAAGTGCGTATCATGTTTATAAAATTAAATGGTCTAACTTTGGGAGGTGGGATGCTTACTTGCTTATTTTAATCTTATTTTTATAGAAGTATTTTTTTTAATCATACTATTTCATCAGGTGTTTAATTTCTTGCAACCATTGATACCATCCGAGAGTACCACATGGCATTAATCATTTGAAAATTCTGAATTTTTGATATATTTTCCATTTTTCTTTCTATTTAGTTGTGTTCGTAAGTATAAAATTTTGTGGTGTGGATTGTGGGTGTTTGAGGATTGACATGAAAATTGATGTGAATTATGAATAACATAAATTTGATTTGAATTTTTGGTATGCATTGTGAGTGTTATAAATGCCATTCAATCTAAAATAGTTTTTATTTTATAAATTAAATATGGTTTTAATTACAATAAAAATTGATTATCATTTGACGGATGTAAATCCATCAATTCAACTCTTAAAGTCCAATAAATCCAGTTGATAAGCTTGGGGTTAAAGAATAAATTTCATTTGGCTCGGTACCATTATATTTTATGAATATAATAGGGATTGATTTTGTTCGAAAAGTACTTTTTGTGAGGATATAAGAATTAAATTAGGGCATGTAACTCGGTCATCGGTTAGTCGGTTAACCGATGACTGAACCGATTAACATAATTTTCGGCGTTCGGTTATCGGTTCGGTTCGGTTTCAAAACTGGGCGTCTACTCGGTTATCGGTTCGGTTAACTAGAACCGAACCGACACTATTCGGTTAGGAACCGAACCGAACCGAGACCAATTCGGTTTCGGTTCCGGTGCTTCTACGTAGGTTACATTTGGTCTCGGTTAACCGAGTTGTCGGTTCGGTTAGAACCGAAACGACCGAATTATCAGCACTAAATTAAATGCATTGATATATTACTGTACAAATAAAATGCAGTGAACTTTCGCAAAATATAGGATCCGAACTCATAAGATGCACTCACCCTATATTTTTCGCAATCAAATGACTGAAAAGTGAAAACTATTCTTGATTCTCACCATTTTGAAGGATTCTGAATTACTTGACATTTTATTAAATTGCGTATGCATAATAAATTATAATCATGATTTTCACGATTCTTTATGTTTACCAGCAGACTCTTTATGTTTATGTAATTAAAATAATAGAAGTAATCTTTTTACCAATAGGTTGTAGTAGTAGTTAAACGGGAGCGTTACACACAGATATATATATTGATATGTAATTAAAATATTAATCTCTATATCAACAAGTTGTAGTTCAGTAAGCAATATGGAGCTGTATTGACTATTACTTGAGTCTTGATGTTACATATTCAAACCCTTCAAACCCAGCCACTTGTTGGGACACTTTCGGCCCAAGATTAGTTAGATTCAACCAAAGACAGGTAAAGAACAAATATTAATCTTGATAATACATTATATATACACAGTAAGTTTGTGTTAAAATGACAACACCTCTTAAAGTGACATCGTGACACCACATATCCAGCAATATTATAAACGCTACACAACAATCTATAGATTGCTGTATAGCGTGTTGGATATTACTGGCCGAGAAAAACTTGTTGTGTACAGTATTGTATATTGCTACCGAGATTTTTACATTTGAGCATTTTTTTTATTGCCACATGACAGCTTATTATTCATCCACGTGTACAAATGATTGACTAAGAATGGTGGTATGGTGTTATTTTAGGACGTGTTCGTCATTTTAACGCACCCCTACCCAGTATATATATATAGTTGTGACTGCGGAATTTGGAAATCAAAGTTCGTGGAGAACATATTCGTTGTTACTCTACTTGCCAAAATATGAACACGACGACATAATAGTTTCATAGCCTAATTATGTTGGCTTTACATTTTAAATGTATAAATTGTTAATACAATATTCTGAACTCTCTCTCAATTTCTCGTTGAATTCATCAATATGAGCTTAATTGCGAGTTCGATTCCCATCCACACCAGCATCAGCAACAAGCTTGTGATCAATCCACGCCGCCCTCCCGTGTTGGCGCGCGCCGCCTTCGACTTCACGCGCTACATGGAGGAGAAGGCGGCGCGCGTGGAACGCGCCCTCGAGGCCAGCGTGCCCCTCCGCGAGCCGCGCCTGGTGCACGAGGCCATGCGCTACTCGCTCCTGGCGGGCGGCAAGCGCGTGCGCCCCATCCTCTGCATCGCGGCGTGCGAGCTCGTGGGCGGGCCCGAGCGCGCCGCGATGCCGTCCGCCTGCGCGGTGGAGATGGTCCACACCATGTCCCTGATGCACGACGACCTCCCGTGCATGGACGGCGACGACCTCCGCCGCGGCCGGCCCTCCAGCCACAGGGCCTTCAGCGAGTCCGTCGCCGTCCTCGCCGGGGACGCCCTCCTGTCCCTCTCCTTCGAGCACGTTGCGTCCGCCACGCTCGGCGTCAGCCCGGACAGGGTCGTCCGGGCCATCGCAGAGCTCGGACGCAGCATCGGCTCAGAGGGGCTGGTGGGAGGGCAGGTGGCGGACATCTCTTCAGAAGGGGTGTCCGGGGTGGGGCCGGAGCGGCTGGAGTACATCCACGTGCACAAGACGGCGGCGCTGCTGGAGGCGGCGGCGGTGATGGGGGCGATCGTGGGCGGCGCCGGGGATGAGGCGGTGGAGAGGCTGAGGAGGTTCGCGCGGCGCGTGGGGCTGCTGTTTCAGGTGGTGGACGACATTCTGGACGTGACGAGGTCGTCGGAGGAACTCGGGAAGACGGCGGGGAAGGACGTGGCGGCGGACAAGGCGACGTATCCGAAGCTGCTGGGATTGGAGAAATCGATGGAGTTGGCGGAGGAATTGAAGAGAGAGGCGTATGCTCAGATGGCATGGTTTGATGAGGACAAGGCTGCTCCCTTGATTGCTTTGGCTAATTACATTGCTTACAGAAACAATTAATTTGGAAAACACATCTTAAGTTGTGATAATCATACTACATTTTTATTTGATGATGAAAATTAAAGTAGATCACTTGTAAAAGCACGGTTGCAATGGACACATATATAAATATAATGGATAAATGGACAAAGGGATTTAAACGCATTTTAGAAAATGTGTTTTATAGTACATACTAAAGTAGTTAAATTTCTTCCAATTTTATGTAAATTGTTAGGCAAAAGCTATATCATGACAGAATAGAACAATTGTGTAATCGAGACAAACAGAAACGTAAAGAAGACACAAATTTATGTGGTTCACTAATGTTGCGTTGGCTACGTCCACGGGCGAAAACGGAGAACATATATTATTCAGGGTGTTTTCAGATTGTAGCTACAGATTGGATCTGATTGGATTTCAGATCACAGAATAACTTGCCATACTCCCGTATAAATAGGCAAACATGAGAAGAACTGGGCCTATAAAACATAATCTCATCCTAATATAAAACCATAATTCTATACAAATTCAAGGCATACGATATAAATCACTTAGAAAATAAGGATCCAGCCTTTCAGTTACGGATATTTATCATATTTTACTGGAATATAATAAATTCCGATACTAAAATATTGAGATGACGTGCCAAACTCTTGAGTAGGAACACGCATCTAAATAAAAAAAATGTCAAAGTTGGGCATGAAATTTTAAATTAAACCAAAAATAGTGCATAATTAGGGATTAAATAATAATTTGGATGTCTTTATGTGTTTGGGTTTTGTACCAAAAAATCAGATTTTATTAATTTTAATTTATTAACTGTCCGATTTCTGAGTCTTTTGATCTAGTATAATTATGTAGTGATCGATTTAAAATTTCTAGCTAGTTTATATGTCTGAAATTTTGTTGCCTGTTCTTAATTTATAAAATGTTCTTGTTTTATTTGCTTTAGATTTCTAAATAAATAATCCAAATAAAAATTAATTGTGAGTGAATTTAATTATTTTGTTAAAATAAAAGGATCTATCCAAAGAAGGATGATATATTGCATTAAATTTTAATAAACTAATTACTGAAAATTAATAAACTTTAATAAATGTTTGTCAACATTTAATTATTGATTGCGTGCGGTCGACCGAACACTAGCTTTGGAGGAATTTGGCATGCCTTTGTTTTTAATAAAAGGAAGATAGATTCATCGACTAGATTAGGAAATCATTTTTAACATGTCTCTAAGCCAATTAGGTACATTATTAGTAGTTCAACTCATTGATTGAACAAATATTAGTACTCCCCCGTTCTAGGTTAATAGAGTCATTTTTCTATTTTGGAAAGTTTCAAGTTAATTGAGTCAATTTTATTTTTGGCAAAAACTACTATCTCTTTTTACTTTAGTCTCTCTTCGTCTCTTTTACTTTCTTCTCCATTTAACACATTTTTCTTAAACCCTGTGCCGAAAAGAAACGCCTCTATTAACAAGGAACAGAGGGAAAACTGCCTAATTTAGCTGTGCCTTAGATGCATGTGCGGGGATCGCCTATTATAGGGGCCGAGTCGGGCTGCAGATGGGGCCGCTTGCGCAAACTGCATATTGGTCTAGGTCGGATGAAATTGGCCAATTCGTGCTAACAGAATAAAAAAAATTGAATTTTGAACCTTCTTTTCCGTTTTTTTTTTCTCTGTTTGTGGTTTACATTTTTGTGGCATGATCTAAATTTTGGTTATGGGTCGTGGGTGTTCGTATCACAATCCAAAATCTAATGTGATATATGAATAACGTAGGTATGGCCCAAAATTGTAGTCTATGTAAGCATTCAAAAAATGGTATTAGTACTTATTTTATAGACTAAACGGCTAATCGCCGGAAAGTACACAATTAGAGGTTAATTCTGGTCTTTATCATCAACTTTGAATGTGGTGAAAAAATGTATTACTCCCTCGGTCCCCATTAAGAGTCACATTTTTCCATTTCGGTCCATCCTCAATTAAGAGTCCCACTTCATTTTTACCATAAATAGTAAGTAGGTCCCACATTCCACTAACTCAATTCATTCACATTTTATTATAAAACCAATATAAAAAAATGGGTCCCACATTCCACTAACTCAATTCATTCACATTTTATTATAAAACCAATATAAAAAAATGGGTCCCACATTCCACTAACTTTTTCAACCAACTTTTCTTTACATTTCTTAAAACTCGTGCCCGGTCAAAGAGTGACTCCTAATAGGAGACGGAGAGAGTATAATTTTTTTAAAATTTTGTGTTTTCTTTCACAAAGTTAAACGATTTCTTAAAATTCGTACTAAGTCAAAATAGCTCTTCAAATAGTGGACAGAAGGAGTATATAAAAGTATAACGTATAAAAGTATAACTCACACTTTACTAACTTCTTCTTCTGTACTGGTCAAATATGTGACATTCGAGGACTGTATGAAGTAATTTATTCTGAAGTTTGCTTTGAATTAAAAAGGAGGAGATGTTTTGCTGTGATTCATTTATTCAACTCTTTAAAAATAATAAATTAGTTGACAAATCTTCAAAATATATTTAATCTCGCTCAGTACCAAGCTATATATGTAAGTTACGAAATTAAATAAATGTTGCTATAAGTTATGCCCAATTTTTGCACCGAAGCATAATGGCAAGTCACGCACTGAATAATAGGGGACGATTTTTGTTAGAAGAGTAATTTTTTTTAAAGGAGTTAAAAATGTACTACTACACAATCTCATCCACAAAAGCCTTTGTTTCTTCCTCTATAACTTTAAAGAAAATTGAAGATCATAATATAAGAGAAATATTATGTTACATACTTTATGTGAATGAACATCGTTATTGAGGTTTGTTCTCGTTTAGTCCATTTAACATTATTTGTGGTCATTGAGGATCGTATTTAGCATCTTTTCTTTTGTTGTATAGTATATTTGTTGTACAATTCAAATACATTAAAATTATTATTGACATACTTATTTATAAAAATTACATGTAAATCATAACTCTGAGTGAATAATTTGTGAAATTAATTAATAATATCAATAACAATTTTCAACCTTAGAATTAAATAAAATAAAATAAAACCAAACAAAATAGTCATCACGAGTGCCTTTTGCTGATTAAGTTGTTCGGTAAATCTCGACGTTGGCTTTTTTGTCGCAAAATGTTACTCCCTCTGTCCACGAATAAAAGTCTCGTTTTTCCATTTTAGTCCGTCCACGAATAAGAGTTCCGGTTTATAATTACTATAAATGGTAAAGAGACCCCACATTCCACTAACTCATTCCACTCACATATCATTTAAAACTAATATATACAAGTGGAACCCCTATTCCACTAACTTTCTTCCACCTACTTTTCTTAATATTTCTTAAAACCCGCGCCATTTAGAAATGAGACTCTTAATCGTGGACGGAGGGAGTACCAATAATCCATTAAGGCCATATTAGGTTGCCAGAATTCTGTCTAAAAAAGTAATCTGATTCCTTAAATTTTAAATTCTTATATTTTACTAGCAAACTTTTTGTGTTTACGCCATTGGTAATATGCAATTTTTTAAAGTGATGGACTAAACGAGAGTGTTGCACATGGAAAAATGGTGTCATGATGCTTACATTATTCATGAATACGAGTCTCGTAATATTTCACGTTGCAATATTTTAACAAATGTGAAAAATATGAGTAATACAATTAGTAGAACAGTGGAATGTGAATTATCCACTTTTATATACCTCATTTGTCCCCTAAAGATACGTATCACTATTTTCATTTTATTCCATCTCTTGTATCTATGCACTTCTCATTTAGGATTTTTTTTTCTCTGACAAGGCCAGACTCTCGTTTTCCGCTGATAATACTTGAATCAATTTTTGTCTATATCTCTCTTATTTTATCATTTATGCATTAAATCTCGTGTCACACCACTTCAAAATGTATAATTAACTTCTACTATTTGTCTATTGAGAAAACAAGCAAAAGTGAAATTTTATTAGGGTATGGATGAATTAAAATCACATTCCACTAATTTCTTTTATCAATTTTTTCTCATAAAGTTAAATAATTTTTTAAAATCAAACTGATCAAATATGAGATATTTATTGGGCACTTAAAAGAGTACTCCCCCGTCTCACAAAGATTGTCCCATTTTTCCATTTCTGTTCGTCCCATTTCATTTTTACTATTTTTGGTAGTGGACCTCATATTCCATCAACTCATTCCTACTCACATTTTATTATAAAACTAATACTTTAAAAGTAGGACCCACATCCCACCAACTTTTTCAACTCACTTTTTATTACATTTCTTAAAATCCGTGCCGGGTCAGAGTGGGACCATCTTTGTGGAACGGAGGGAGTACTTGATTATGCAACACATAGCACCTGAGTGTAGACTTCGTGGAAAGCATGTTGGTAATTCGTTGCCTAAATACGAATACGACATTTCTTTGAGTTTCCACCTATTTATTTTGCATGCATCTTTTTTCAATTTAAATCTCTCTCTCTCTCGAGTTCGGCGAAATGAGCCTAATTTGGAGTCCGATTCCGAACACAATCCGCACCAACAAGCTCATGTTCAACCCCACGCGCCGCCCTCCCGCGATCGCCGCCGCCCTCTCCCAGGAGAAGGCCACCTTCGACTTCACGCGCTACATGGAGGAGAAGGCCGCGCGCGTGGAGCGCGCCCTCGACGCGAGCGTGCCCCTCCGCGAGCCGCGCCTGGTGCACGAGGCCATGCGCTACTCGCTCCTGGCGGGCGGCAAGCGCGTGCGCCCCATCCTCTGCCTGGCCGCGTGCGAGCTCGTGGGCGGGCCCGAGCGCGCCGCGATGCCGTCCGCCTGCGCCGTGGAGATGGTCCACACCATGTCCCTCATCCACGACGACCTCCCCTGCATGGACGACGACGACCTCCGCCGCGGCCGCCCCACCAGCCACCGGGCCTTCGGCGAGGCCGTCGCCGTCCTCGCAGGGGACGCCCTCCTGTCCCTCTCCTTCGAGCACGTTGCGTCCGCCACGCCCGGCGTCAGCCCGGACAGAGTCGTCCGGGCCATCGCGGAGCTCGGACGCAGCGTCGGCTCAGAGGGGCTGGTGGGAGGGCAGGTGGCGGACATCTCTTCAGAAGGGGTGTCCGGGGTGGGGCTGGAGCAGCTGGAGTACATCCACCTGCACAAGACGGCGGTGCTGCTGGAGGCGGCGGTGGTGATGGGGGCGATCGTCGGCGGCGCCGGGGACGAGGCGGTGGAGAGGCTGAGGAAGTTCGCGCGGCGCGTGGGGCTGCTGTTTCAGGTGGTGGACGACATTCTGGACGTGACGAAGTCGTCGGAGGAGCTCGGGAAGACGGCGGGGAAGGACGTGGCGACGGACAAGGCGACGTATCCGAAGCTGATGGGGCTGGAGAGGTCGAGGGAGTTCGCGGAGGAGCTGAAGAGGGAGGCGTATGAGCAGATGGCGGTGTTTGATGAGGCCAAGGCGGCGCCTTTGCTTGCCTTGGCTGATTTCATTGCCTATAGGAATAATTAGTTTGGAAAGGGAAAACCATCTTGATTATTGCTTGATTATTGATCCCATCTTGTGTTTTACACTTGTAATATTAGTTAATAATTGGCATGGCAAGGATGAAGAAGGATGAATAAGGAATAAATGGCTATTAAGTCGTGAGATTATCTGAGCATACGATTTTTTTTTTTTTAATTTTGTGATGAAACGTAGATTACCTGTATAAGAGTATCGGCAACGGAGCATGAAGGGGCACATTGAGCGTGCCACGTTGGAGGAGATGCTCACGCACACCAATATGGGTGCTTTTTCCGATTTGCCATTTGTTTAAATAATAGGTGGACACGTGTAGGGTAGACAGAGGTTTAAGTCCTTGCCAAACTAATTTTTTATTGAAATTTTAAGTAAACCATTATACAAAATCTATGTCAATGATCTAAATTGATTTTACTCTATGTTTTTGAATAAATATTAGAATGCATAGCATCGCTACTACTACCAATCTTTTCTTTCCTACGTTTGTATCTAGTTGAAACAATTTTTTTAAGGGATTATATTGCATTTTAGTGTGTGTAGTTGTTGATGCCTTGAACAAAAGGCTTGGGAGTTCTATTTTAAGGCATTATATTACTCTATCCGTTTTTTCATAGTTGAGTCATTTTATTTATTTCTGTAAGTTTCTTCATAGTTGAGTCATTTTTATACTATATGATAACATTTTTCTCTTTCTTACTTTAGTCTCTCTACTTTATTCACTTTATACTTTATTTTCTCTCTTACTTTTTTATCTATTTATTTAACACACCCAACATTCATTTCTAAAACTCAGTGCCAAAAAATACCGTTTCAACTTTGAAGAAACGTAGGGAGTACTAAGTTAGTAATATTTGAGGCTAAAGTGGAGAAATAATATGAAAAGTGAATAATTGAGCCTTAGTTGAGGTGTTAGGTTTCGTAGTGGAATGATAGTAGTGGAATGATAGAATAATATGTTACTCCCTCCATCCCAACATATTAGACCCCTTTCTTTTGGGTACATGAATTTAGGAGATAGTTGTTTAGTGGTGTAAGTGGAGTTGGTAGTAGAGTAAATTTATACCATAAATAGAAATGGTTCAAGTGTATTGGGACACACCAAAGTGGAATAGGAATCTAATATCTTGAGATGGAGGGAGTACTACTTCTCAATGCCTAAAACACTACATGAATTCGATATAGGAGTATATGAAAATCTAATTATATGAACTAGGGTAGGGGTCGAAATATTTATCATGTTGTTAGATGCCAACCCTCTAATTGTAATTTGGCAACCTACAGAAGACTATATAGTTGAGCCAAGCTAATCTTGTGACAATCAGCCTAACCCGAACATGGCCTAAATAGAATTCTAGTAGTAAATAAAATTCTACCATACCTTTCCATTTAATCTTTTTTAAGCCCACACAATTAATACATGTGCTCATTTCTAACTCTACCCATGATAAAAAAAAAGTTACTAGTATTAGATTTGAAGACACAAAAACTATTTTTCAAAATTTCAACAGAAAAAAAAAAATCAATTGATTAGTGTGTTTTCAAAAAGCATAATGTGTTGATTGAAATTTGAATTTGATATCTCAAATTTATCCTAAGTTTATCCTAATAAATTTTAATCTAAAAATTTAACGAGATGCGACTCGGATGCATGCACTCCATTATATTCTTGGAAGCAAATCAAGATTTAAATTTGAAGGTCATAAAAAAAGGAAAGAAAAGCTTGATTTGAATGTCACCATAAAATATAAATAAAAATGTAGTAATATGGACATATTACCACTTGACATATCCAACCAATCATATTTATCAAAATATTTTTTTTTCATAATTTTTTTTCTCTATTTCGCAATTGTGATTGTATATAAAACTGTATTAATGTGTTAAACCAACAAATTTGTTCTCAGTTCTCTTTTCTATTAAAATAATAATTTTCACTCCGGGCCCACCAAAAATAAAAAATAATTAAATAATTAGCTGGTGAAACAGAAAAAGCAAGCTCCAGTTTCAAACTAGCCGTTGCGCTTGATTTTGCGAACAAATTCAGCCAGCTCTCCACCGACGACGCGCTCTCTCTATCATTTCTCTCTCTCTCTCTGAATTCACATTCTTCTGGAAATACCCATTTGTCAGTAATCAGAAAAAACTCCTCAAATCACCAAACCTTCTCACCCACCCACTGAGTGTGAGAAGTTGAAATTCTCCGGCAATGTTTACCGAAGGGCTTGATGAAAGCGCCATTGACTGGATCAAGAAGGTACCTTTTTCATGACCCACCAACAAATTCCTTCAACCTTTCTGCTAATTCATCAATTCTTCACTTTTTTAATCTGCTTTGTTTATGAATTTGATGACATTACATATATTTCCCTTGTTGTTTACTGAAATTTTGTGATAAAGATTGAAACTTTAGCCCCCGTTTGCCCGCAGGGATCGGGTTCTGAACAGTATCCATCTCGATCGCCGTTGTCTGAGAGGATTGATACAAAATTCCATCTCCCTAGGTCGCCATTAGCTTACAATTCGAGCAGTTATGCTTCCTCCCATGTTTTGCCTCCGTTGAAATTTCATTCTGGATTGGTGAAACCCCTGAGTTCGGTGAATTTAAGTGTCGAGAGTAACGAGGATGAGTCCGATTATTACAATGATGACAACGATGATGAGGGCGAGAGCGTGGGCTCTGCTCCACACGGGAATAACTCGGATGATGATGCGGTGGATGGGCCGGTGATTAGGGGGTTTGAAGAGGAAATGTTCCACTTCAGTGCTGGAAACAGGTTGAATGGTGGTAAGCATAAGTCTACTATTAAGAGAGGGCAGTTGCAAGAGGATCTTCGGGTTGAAGTTCCGGGGGGTGTGAGGAGATTCACGGATGGGGAATGGGGTTCGAGGGGATATGGTCCGAGCAGTGCAGTTTCGGCTGGAAGTTGCCGGTTGAATGATAGAAAGGATACTAACAGTGCTTATGTAAGTGACATTGTTATTCATGATTTGGTATGAATGGAAAATTGAGGTTGTTAGCTTGAATGTTCTTGGTTAATTAAGTTTATGAGTTTTTGATTTGATGCAGGGTACTCCCATTGGCAGATTGAGTGAAAATGTTGATCTTGGTACTCCTAGTGCACCACCCTTCATGGATATTGGGCATGCTCATGACTGTGAGACCGGAAGCGAGAAAAGCATTGATGGCCAATGCCAAGAACTGCAGCAGGGTATTTGTGGTGATAAAGGATTTGCAGAGGAAAGTAACAAATCAGTGAAGACGGAAGCGGACCACAGGTATGATGAGAGTGTGGAAGTACATTATGATAGTTTAGCTGTTGTTCATGTTTCGTTATTTGATCATCGTTGTTTGTAGGGATAGCAAAAAATTACTTGGGGAAAATGAACATCCGGTTCCTGTCTGGCAGGCAAATTCCGTTAACCACATACCATACTACTGTGCCAGGTTATACTTCTTACGAGTTCTTATTCTCTTTATTCTTTCTTTCTATAGCTAAAATTAGTTCCTCAAGGTCACAGTAGGTTGTATCATATTGTTATCCTTTGAGACTATTGGTTCTGCATTTTCTCCGTCGTTACTAGCAGATTGCCTAGTGAAGGAGAGCATCTAATTGTTTTTTGAATTTGTTTCTTTATCCTAAATGATCAAATGCAGCCACATGAACAAACTATCCCTAGGTTTATGTTAAAACATGTTTAGTTGAACTAATAACTGCCTGTACGCCAAAACTTTCGATCTTTATCTGTTTTGGTACTGCTTTGCATTGTCTAGAAGCACCTGTAAATATGTTACTGTCTCCTTTTTAGTTAATCCGGCATATTGCGTTACCAATGATGGTGGCACGTGTTTTTGCCAATGTGATCTCTATCCAATCACCTAGATACTAAAACGCTACACCTTAATTATATGACAGCAGTCAAAATGCATATCAAGCACTTGTTGCTTATGATGCCTGTGTTCGTTTATGTCTAAATTCATGGGCGAGAGGTTGTGCTGAGGCACCAGAATTTCTGCGAGATGAGTGCCTGCTTCTTCGCAATGCTTTTGGGTATGTCTTACATATCATGATGACTTGCAAGGTTTCCTAGATCTTGCTTCACTAATAGTATAATGTAACTTATCATTGACTTCTCCTTTTTTAGACTACACAAACTCTTGCTTCAACCTCGAGGCGTACAGCACGCAGACATGAACGAGAAGACCACCGAACAAGCAATGGCCTCAAAAGTCAAGCGGACAGTTGGGAAGATTTGTGTGGAAGGTTTTAGGCCTTACCTTTGACTCTTAAAACTCATGTAGTATGACATTTTCATCAGATTTTGGTAGCCCTTTTCCTAATGCAACATCGTGAACTTTTATTTTGCAGTGAAAAAGCTCCGTATAATTCCGAGAAGAAAGTTAAAGAACACAAAATCAATGAGAACTGCTATTTACTTGCAAGCTGGAGCTGAGTATGTCCGTCATGTTTCCTCAATCGTAAAACACAGAATCAACACACTTAAATTCAGCCCCTTGTCGTTTCCATCTGAAGGTTCGTCTCTAATTCCTCCTCATGGAAACAAAATACATATGTTTGCTGATATAGAACATTAAATATTGAGTAGCTGGCTTAAGATTAGCAGATATTGAACTCGTAGATTTATTATTGTTGATCGCCTACAGAAACATTATCGTGTGTGATTCAACTAAAGAGTTCTGCTGAAGAGAATGAAGCTGAAGCAGGTTCTGCCATCTCACTTCGGCCCGGAGGTGGTGAATATCATGAATTGTAAGTCGGCGATATTACTTAATTCTGATGAAATTTCATAGTTTTGCATCTGGATATCCATCTATTTTGATCATGTCCGTAGAAATGATAACGAGAATCTGGCTTACAGTTTTCCCGAGAGCCAAGGGGATGCACTTTTACTCGAAGTTCAAGATGTAATGAAAAATGTTCAAGGCTGCGCTACAATTCCGATTTCTTCGCTGTCTGATAATCCTGTAAGTGCCCTTTATAACCAGCCAGATCAGTATCGGTTTGGGATATATTCTTCTCAACCATAATCGGTCTAACATTAGCTTTACCTTTGTAGAATGAAAGAGTTCGGTGGTGGCCAATCTATCACAGTGATCAAGAATGTGTCGGTAAGGTCTTGCTCTCCATTGGAAGCACATTTACAAGTGACGAGACAGTGCTTATGAAGGTATCGTTTACCATCTTACCTGATTTTCAAATAGATTATGTGAACGATCTAACACGGTTCTAAATTCTAATGTGCTGTTTTTCCGCTGTGATCATGATAGAGTGGATCTATTGTGGAGACCCTAGCATATGATCTGCTGCTGGAGGCTGCCATGCGCGCTCAACAGTTTCATGCACGGAATTTACGCATAAATGGGCCTTGGAAGTGGATCCTGGCAGAATTCTCGGAATATTATGGAGTGTCCGACTCATATACTAAACTGAGGTACGTACACACATATCCTGCCTCGTGAATCTTGTATCCAGCTTAGGAAACGAAGAGACGTGTTTACTTATGTCATGAACGTTGTGCAGATACCTCTCGTATGTCATGAATGTTGCCACTCCTACGAAAGATTGCTTAGAGGTTTTGCATGAGTTGCTCGTCCCAGTCCTGAAGGCACGAAGCGACAGAAATTTAACAAGACAAGAGGTGAGCATGACAGCTATAAACTAGCTAGAGCTTATTTATCCGAGAGTATTTACACTCATTAGTTCCAGTAGAGCAAAATTTCATCGTCCTTCTTAACTGTTATGTATTTATGGATGCACAGAAAAGCATCTTATTGGATTGTGAGACACAAGTCGAAAGGCTCTTGGCTACGGCCTTCCAGAATTACAAGTCACTCGATGATAATTCTCCAACCGGCTTAGCAGATGCTTCGGCTCCAGCATCTGAAACTGCATCGCCGGCACTAGCTCCTGCTGTGCAACTTTATACCTTGCTACATGACATACTTGCTCAAGATGCTCAGACTACGATGCGAAACTATCTAAAGGTAACTCTTAACTAATATGATTCCTTCATTTTGTATATGTGGATAAGTTCGGTAATTTGAATGATTTCCTCCAGACTGCAGCAACGAAAAGATGCCGTAGACACATGCTGGAGACTGATGAGTTTGTGTCGGGCAACTCAGAGGGTTTTGTTATGGACTCAGATACGATCACCAAAGCTTATTCGAAGATGAAGAATCTTTGCATTAACATTAGCAATGAAATCCAGACTGATCTTAAAATCCATAATCTGCATATATTTCCCAGGTACCTTATAATCAGCATATTTCTCTATACTCTACGAAAACTACAATTCTGATAACAAAAGTGAATTTTTTCCGTTTCAGTTCGATAGAATTGTCTGCCATAACCGCAGCAGTTTACAGCACTGAGTTGAGCAAGAGACTGGGATGCTTCCTTGCTATGTGGCCCCCATCAAGTCCCCTGCCGCATGTGAATGACCTCTTGATAGCTATGTCGGACTTTGAGAGAAATCTCGAATCATGGAATATCAGGTTTATGTGATATCTGAGTACCTCACAAAATCGAATTACCAGTACAACTTTCTTAAGACTTCATACTAATGTAATATGAACCTTCTGTCGTCAGCATTGTCGAAGGTGGCGTTGACTCCAGAAACTTGTACCACGGTTACATCATGGTTTGGATACAAGATTTACAACTTACGTTGCTCGATCTTTGCAAAGCAGAAAAGGTTCTACTTCACCATTGTGATTGTGTCATATAGCTGACTCCTGATTGTATTATTATTCTGATTTCTGATAAAATTTACTGACATTGCATATTTTGTTTCCTACTGTAGGTTCCATGGGGAGTATTTACCAAATACTCAACGTCTCCTTTTGCTGAGGATATGTTCGAGAAGTTGGAGAGAATGCTTAGTGAGTATGAAGTCGTTATCAATCGATGGCCTCAATACACACTAATTTTGGAAAATGTAAGTTCTATGTTTCAGTCTCCGCTAATTTGGCTATATATTTGAAAACTGGTACTGGGGTTATGAATTCATGTTGCCATTAGTTCATCACATCGACATACTAGAACGTTTATGCATAGTCTACTATCTGGTTAAAATTACCAAACCGACTTGCTCCTAATTCGTTTCCTTTTCACTAACTGTTGATTAAAAGGCTGCTGCAAATGTGGAAAGGGCGATAATTAAAGCGATGGAGAGGCAATACCACGACATTTTAACCCCTCTCCGCGATAGCATACCAAAGAGGCTCGGTATGCAGGTCCAGAAATTGGCGAGGAGGCAATCAACGGCTCACTACGCCATTCCTAGCCAGGTGAGTTCCATTCATAAGCATATTAAACAAAATATTCTTGTTGGTGGTTGATGGTTTTATTTGTCTGAGCTTTTAATACATCCACGCGAACGCAGCTGGTCTGATTTCCCGATTTTGTGTGTTTGGCAGCTTGGAATATTTCTGAACACGATCAAGAGAATTTTGGACGTTCTACATTGTAGGATCGAGGACAAACTGAAGTCATGGGCTTCCTATCTGCCCGCGAATGGAGACAGTAAAACTAGCTTTGGAGAGCAGATGAACACTATAACTGTTCTTCTGCGAACCAAATATAAGAACTACATCCAAGCCATCGTGGTCAAGCTTGCTGGCAACGTAAGCACTCATTCCCGAGCTCACTGCCCATTGCATTAATAAATTGCAGTTTACGCGATACTTTTGTTTAAATCTTTCCAGATGCAAGCGAACAAGAGCACCCGGCTTCAGAGGATCTTGGAAGAAACAAAGGAAGCTGACGGGGAAGCTCAGATTCGGGAGAGGATGCAACTTCTGTGCACACAGCTCACTGATTGCATCTCCAAGCTGCACGAAACTTTTACAAGCCAAATATTCGTTGCAATCACCCGCGCTTCCTGGGACAAAATGGGACAAGTAAGCTACCCGTTCGAACACTTAAACAACACCCCCTTCTTAAGCTGTGATTTACATTAATTTTTTTCACTTGTTAAGATTGTGTTGAAGTTCCTGGAAGGCAGGAAGGAAAACCGGGTATGGTATACCGGATCATATCACGCCCTCGGGGTAAGTGTTCGTGTTCGTATTCTACACAAAACTATTAACTGAATCAACGTTGTTAACCGTTTTTGTGTTAATTTTTTTGACAGATTGTGGATGATACATATGCATCTCAGATGCAGAGATTGCTGGGAAATGCGTTGCACGAGAAAGATTTGGAGGCTCCTCGTTCCATTACAGAAGCTCGGTCGATTTTGTCAAGAGACACAACAAACAGAATCGACTCTTCCTCTTATATATACTTCTAGAGGCTGCAAATATATATACATATACGTGTAATTTTTTGTAAAATCATTCTTTCAGAGCTGTGTAATAATATGATGATACTACTCATTTTAACATTTTGTATACATTTCAATTCATTTTTTGATTTAGTATTTTCTTGATTCTTGTTATTTGATGAGTTGTAATAATTGTGTTGCATTTTTAAGTGATGAATCTTCAATTCTAAAATCGATTAGACCACCTAAATTTATAGTACTTCCATGCAATTAATCATCTATTCCTTGTTTCAATGTTTCAAGGTGAAATTTACTTTATTAGATTGAAGTGATTTAAGTAGTGGCATAGTAGAATAATTGCATGTAACTTATAATATTTGAATATTAGGGATTTTGTGGGAAGAAAAATGTACTCCCTCCGTCCCACAAAGATTGTCACACTCTGACCGGGCATAGGTTTTAAGAAATATAATGAAAAGTGAGTTGAAAAAGTTAGTGGAATGTGGGTTCTACTATTAGTTTTATAAAATGTGAGTATGAATGAGTTAGTGGAATATGAGGTCCACTACCAAAAATAGTAAAAAGTGAAATGAGACAAACTTTGTGGGACGGACCGAAATGAAAAAATGGGACAATCTTTGTGGAAAGGGGGGAGTAATTCATCGGTTGAGGTGACTTCAACAATAATTTATTAATTCGAGAAACAGTGTGCTACATACTCAACTAACATGACTTGATCGAAGTGAATATAGAGTGAAATATCTTAATATTGTGATTTTGATAATTTAAACCACAACCTATTAATCTAAGAAAAACATGTTAATGAATAATGATTTATATCAACACTTTAATTTACTTGGGTAGCAATCCATCGGTGGTTTAAGCCCTAAATACAGGGTTTAGCAAAATCAATTTTGATGGCGCCACTCCCCTTAAACCCTTCCTTCCAAATTTCTCTCAGAATCAATGTCAACTTCCTGCATTCATATTTAAATCAATTATACATTCAATTGCTTCTGTTTGAGCTCAATCGATTTCATCAATGGGCAGTTTTGATCCAGAAGAGCTGGAGAGGGGCGCCAAGGCGCTTAGGGAAATCAATAACTCTCCTCATGCCAAACAGGTTTTTTTTTTTTTTTTTCACTGTCATTTCTATTGTGAAATGCGGTTGTTTTGACAGTTTTGGTGTTTCTTGTGCTGAAGGTTTTTGAGGTTATGAGGAAGCAGGAGCAGACGCGGCTGGCGGAGTTGGAAGCTGAGAAGGCTAATTATGAGGCTATTCAAGCACATGGCGATATTGTGAGTGTTAATATGGTTTTGAGTTGATTTGAAATTGGTTCTTATCTCCTGTCTAGGCTTTCAAATTTGGGTAATCTTTGCTAAATTATGAAGATTTGGATCATGGCTAGAGCTGTGGAGATGCATTTCATTAGATATTTGGGATATTGGGGAACACTAAATGGAAATTCAATGACTTCTCATATGAAAATTCAACTGAGTAAAACTAAATTTGTGAACTTTAAGCTTAAGGTGTTTGAATTTGTTTTAGCTTTCAGTGTAAGGCTTTAGGGATCTAGTTAGTGCCGTTGAAATGCTCTAAATAATTTCCTTCTATGTTCTTAGAATAATGAAATTAATAGCTTTAGATCAATGTTTTTGTTAAGTGTTCCCAAAAAGAGGCATTAATATCTATCTAGTTATTTTCATCCTGACAAATGCATGCAGTTGTTCATTGTGCGTTTTAATCGAATCATAACGAAATGCTTATTCTTCAAAGTTCTCCGTAGCGTAATGTTGTCAAATGTTGAACCCCATGTGGAAATTTGTGTTACATGATTCACCTGAGCTCTGCTATGCTTTTGGTCTTGAACCTTCTTACCTTGTTAAACCCAACCAGATTGTGAAAAGCTAAATTCATCGGTTTATCTGGTATGTCTTGACCTAAATGCTGGCTGGAACCTACAGGAGAAGCAGCGAATGTGGGCTGAAGAGCAAAGGAATCTATATCAGCAGCAGGGGCAAGGTAAGGCACAAATGATGAGATACGAAGATGAATTGACTCACAAAAGAATGCAGGTATGGACAATCCCCATTTTCTCTACTGATTTTTTATTTGATTATGAATATATGATGAAGATTTATGAAACTTAAAAGAGCATTTTAGTCAATGTATAGCTGTACATGTGGCCATTAATCTCATTCATGATGTCATCCCATAACTGAAGCCTGACTGTAACATGTAATATGAATAGAAATTGGGGGTGGGCGGCTGCAATAATCAACGCAGTTTTAACTTATTATCTGCTGTAAACCTCAGACGGACAATGAAGCTCAAAGACGCAATAATGTTGAGTTAGTCCAAATGCAAGAGCAGTCATCCTTAAGAAAAGAACAAGCAAGACGAGCTACTGAAGAACAGATACAAGCTCAGCAAAGACAGACTGAGAAAGAGAGAGCTGAGATAGAGCGGGAAACAATAAGAGTGAAGGCTATGGCTGAAGCAGAAGGACGTGCTCATGAAGCAAAATTGACTGAAGACCATAATAGGAGGATGCTTCTGGAAAGAGTAAATGGTGAAAGAGACAAGTGGCTTGCTGCAATAAATGCAACTTTCAGTCATATTGAAGGTTTGGATCTACCTTAGTGTCTGGATTACAGTTTTTTCACTATGGTTTTCTAAGTTAGGCATCTGTACTGTAAAATATTATCGCACCCTTTAGTAGTAGAGAATCCAAGTTTTCCTTGAAAAGTATATAACTTTTCAATATTCAGGTTCCTTGTAAATTTTGTTGCAGCAATTCTGTTTAAAGTACTTATTTATGCAGGTGGCTTTAGGGTTCTGTTGACTGACAGAAGTAGGTTGGTCATGACTGTTGGAGGAGCTACTGCCTTAGCTGCTGGAGTTTATACCACTAGGTCTGGTCGTGCGATTCCTTTGTATTTATACTTGATTTTCAAACAGGACTGATTTGTTTACTAGTTGGTTGGTGTGACTTTCTGCTATAGTTGTGCATTTGTGTGCATTGAAGTCTTTTATGTGAAATCTGCACGGACTATTGCATGTTTCAGATAAAAGAGTTTAGTTCTCTTCTATCCATGCCTAAATTCTGTTGCGAAGAATACAGTACTCTTATCAGGGAATCCTGTTAAAATTTTTGGGTTATGCTCAAGTGAAAACGCCTAATACTTTTCAGAAAATGACACATCACTTCTAAATACTTTTTCTCTCTCAGGGAAGGAGCGAGAGTAATGTGGGGATATGTCAACAGAATTCTTGGTCAGCCATCTCTGATTCGGGAATCATCTCTGGCAAAATATCCATGGTCTGGAGTAGGTTCTCGAGTAGCCAATAAGGTGCTAAGCTATAGTACTGCAGCTGGCGCAGCAGCTACTCAACGTAAATCTGCTGTTGGGGATGTTGTCTTGCATCCTTCATTGCAGAAAAGAATAGAGCACCTTGCTCGGGCTACATCAAATACGAAAATCAATCAGGCGCCATTTCGAAACATGCTCTTTTATGGGCCTCCTGGTACTGGCAAAACCATGGTTGCAAGGGAAATAGCTAGAAAATCGGTACAGTATATGTCTTAGCATTGATTTTTTTTTAATCTCAAACGTTTAAAATAATAGCTAGCCTGCCCTGATGTCCCTTATCTCAGCTGTACGATGAGGGAATGTGACAGAGCATTGTTATTCTCCATTTAAGAGAATCTTTTGCTTCATGATCTATAAAATTTTGGTCTTCTATTATAAGTAATTTACTTGCTGAACTCAAGCTGCAGAGACCTCAAATATTCTGAGAATGACACCAACTAGGTGCTATAGGTGCCTGCTTCATCTCCATTCTAGTACTTTTAAATTGATGGATTTGAGATTTATTTTCTCAGGGTCTGGATTATGCCATGATGACTGGTGGAGATGTAGCACCCTTGGGTCCTCAAGCTGTTACAAAAATACATGACATATTTGATTGGGCGAAAAAGTCAAAGAGAGGTTTACTCCTGTTTATCGACGAGGCTGATGCTTTCCTATGCGAGTAAGTATTTGTTTACTAAATGAAGGAGATATATCAACCTAATTGATTAGGCAACTGCCTTAATTTTCATTTTCTAATTTCCTCAACCAAACATTGGCCGGATATCACTTCTATGTTCTTGTCTCTATGCGATATTATGTTTGAACAAAACTAGTTCTGTGTTCCCTTATAAGCTTAAAATTCTTTAATATTCGTTCTCACCAGGCGTAACAGCACTTACATGAGTGAAGCTCAGCGAAGTGCTCTGAACGCCTTGCTATTCCGCACTGGTGACCAATCTAGAGACATTGCCCTTGTTCTTGCCACAAACAGGCCGGGGGATCTTGATAGTGCTGTGACAGATCGCATTGATGAAGTTATTGAGTTCCCAATTCCCCGGGAGGATGAGCGCTTCAAACTGTTGAAGCTTTACCTGACAAAGTATCTATGCGGTGAAGGTGATAAAGATTCAAGATGTGGCAGATTCATTAAGAATACGCCACAGAAGATAACCGTGAAAGACCTATCAGATGATGTATTACGAGAAGCTGCCAGAAGGACTGAAGGCTTCTCAGGCCGTGAGATTGCAAAACTGATGGCAAGCGTTCAAGCAGCCGTGTATGGAAGGCTCGACTGTGTTCTTGACTCGATTCTGTTCCATGAGATTGTGGACTACAAAGTTGCGGAGCATCACCAACGGATAAAACTTGCAGCTGAGGCTTGAAGGGGTCAAGGCTTAGCCTATGAGATTATTGGAAAATTGAATTGATTTGGTTAAGTCCTCTTTTAAGCTAATAATAAAATCTTGTTTTCATTCCCTAAAGAGCATATTGGGATACTATAATTTTGTTTATTCATTCCTTGAGTAAAAGCATATAGTAACATATACCTTAACATTGTAATATGTCTACTACTATTCACAATTTTCAATGAAATATTACTCTCGCAATTGTTGGCATTGAGTTTGATTGCTTACTGATTATTGTCTTATATATTACGAACACAAAAAAATGAAATTCTTGAGTCTAGAGACTAAATCTCATGAACCAAACTCACTACTATTCTACTAATTTAATCCGGGATACAATCTTGCAAACCGAAGACCTCCATATGGTTTAATAATTTATTAAAATAGAGAGCTATATTTTCAGTCCTTAAAATTTGCCATAGTATCTTTTGCGGTCCTTATATTTTTTCAAAAATAACTGTTGAAATTAAAAATAAAAATGTAATTAGTTGATATTGTTTTCCTTTATTAGTTAGTGTTTAGCATTTTATTTGTTTGTATTTGTGCCTAAGCCTTCTTTGTATTTTGCAATTAACACTTAGCAAAAATGTAGCCCATTAATAAAATTTCTCCTTTTCTCTCCATCTCCACGGTCGACGGTTTCTCTCATCTTTTGTAGTTTTCTCTTTTGCTCCAAATCAATTCTACATTTTTAACAATATCGTCACATGTGTTTGAACATTAATAAGTATAATATTGCTGGAAGGAATATAGTTAATGTGCATTACACGAGCATGATGCTCACGATTGATTGTCACATATGGTATGTAAGATATCATATCATTTCTTAGATAATAATAGTCCATACAAGTGGAGCTCCTGCCAACAAGAAATAGATGACTCTAAACTGAAAACTAAACACGAACTAATATTGTTACATGCATATATATTTTCAACCAGTGCATCTAGCAGCCACCGCCTCAGTCTCCGCCACACCCCCCGCCACATCCCCCGCCACCACATCCCCCGCCACTGCCTCGAGCATTATGTTTGCGTTTGTTGTCACCGCCATCGGCACAAGCAAATAAGAGCATAGACATGACTGAAATGGAGACAAGTAGAAGCATCACTCGGAGTGGCGGAGCCACGCTGGGGCATGGGGGGCCCAAGGGCCCCCCAGCCATTCGAGTTTTAAGTATATTATATATATTCAGAGGCATTACTAATATTACTTGTTAGTGCAGTTGGAAAGTGAAGCTAGCTACAGACCATAGTTGAGGTGGAGGTACTGGGTTTGATTCTCAGCTAGCACGCCTTCCAGTTTTAAATTTCGCCCAGTTTTATATCTTAGAGATGTGCTATATTTATTCAATAACTTTTACTGTCAATTAATTTTTTAGAGATGTGTTTAATTCATGACTTTTGAAGAGTATTAGTTTGAAAGGATATTATTTGTTCAATAACTTGTCAATATTGTAATATACATTTTTATCTACTTTTTTTTATTAGTATTGTAATATAATTAATGGTTTTATCAAAAAAATTTAATATGTACACTTAAACAATTGCTTTACTTATAAAAAACTTAATTTTATTAGTAGGTAATTTTTTTTTTAGATCATCACAAAGTTATTATATCAATATTCTTGATTAGATTAAATTTTCTTGATATGCATTTATTTCTTTGTACTAAATATCTGAAAACATTCCTTTATTTTTAAGATATTCTAATTCTAAATGATGGAAAAAGGCAAAATATAAAAGGGTCTTCTTACGACTAATTTCGATGATCTAATTCTAAATGATGAAATAAGGCATAACATAAAAGGGTCTTCCTACGATTAATTTCGATAACAAAATCATCGAGAGATACCCATATTTATTAACAGTGAGCGCTAAAACTTTTCTTCTTCTTGGACCCCCCACCGCAAAATTCCTGGCTCCGCCACTGATCACTCCAAACCCCCAACCCTCAAACCCTTCATTCATTATACTCTCTTCAAAAACTCTTCCCATTTTATCACTGTACACAATATTATGTATGTATGCATGTACATATATAGTTGCATTAAGATAGACTGAGTCAATAGCCGCCAATTCAATTTTAAATTGATTAAGAAAATCGGCAATTTGAAGGAAAATATGTGTGTGGTTTCTAATAACTATGTCATAATGAATTGTAGTTGTATTATGATTTTGATGTTTTGGATTATCCGAAAATATCTTTGATAAATTTTCATACATACTGGTGATTCTTTCTCATTAAAACATGTGTCATCCACAAATATGACTATTTATTTTAGGACGAAGGTAGTATTGTTTAGAGGATAATGAATGAAGGGTTTGAATAATCGTCATTCATATTTTCTTCAGCATGATTTTGACGACATGTCTTATTATATTTATGACATTATTTTCTGCCCACCAATCGTAACATGCCAAGCAATCCATTATCCCAACTATATCTGTATACAGTGCCAAAGCCAGGATTTTGCCGATAAAAAGCCCAGGTCAGTGTTAATAATTGTGGACTATTTAAAACAATTAATTGCGATATTGACAATAGACGAGTAATTTGTGGAATACAATCTAGTTACAATATTCTTTCAATAATTTTTCTACACATCTTTACTGTAAACTTATATAACTGCATAAAACTTAATACTATAAATGATAAAAATATAAATCAAAGACAATTTTTTATATGTGATCAACTCACATATGCATGATATACCTCCAATTAAGTTTCTTGAATTAGTATGACTAAGTAAAACAGCAGAATTTTAGAGCATCCGCAGCGGTGAAGGCTGCGGTGCTCGTCCGTCCGTGCCAGCGGCACGGCGCTGTCCTTAGCTAAGAGCACGTCCGTGCCGCTGAGCAGCACACGTGGCGACGCCTCATTCGCCAACGGCATAGCCGTTGGCTTATTTAATTTTTTTTTAAAATTCGAAATTAATTGAAAAAAATGTTTTTAAATAAAAAAAATATTTTCCCACTTCCCAAAAAAAATATATCCGTTTTCTTCCCACTTTTAATTTATTTTTCAATTTTTTTCCCCCAAAATTCACATTTTCATCTATAAATACCATCACTTCAACACAAAAAAATCACATTCTCATCTATTCTATCATCATCTACATTCTCTTATCTTTTTTCCTCATACTCTCTCATCTAAATTCCCACCACACTACACAATGTCCGGCTCCAGCGATCACCCCTGCGGCAATCGTGGTTGGAACCGCGATTGGTTCGACTCCGGCGAATTCCCTAGTCCGGAAACACAATTTACGGCCCCTCCTCAAACCCAAGGTTCGCAAGCTCCGGGTGGCTACCGTCCTTACCCGGTGCACGACCTAAATGCCTCCGGGTTCGGGTGGGCACCCGAACCCGGATCGGGAGGGAGCAGCAGCTCTACTCCTACTCCTACTTCTATTCCTACTCCTACTCCTCATCACCGCCGCACGAGCGAAGCTCGACATCATCACTGCCGCCTTGGCGACCTACCAACGCACGGAGTTCAATCCGTTCAAGTACCTCGATTGTTGGAAGGAGGGGCGCCAACATCCAAAGTATAGGGGCGGCATAGTAGCATCCTCCTCCAGCTTCTCCAAACGGTCGAGGTCGGTAGTCCTATCCGATGGCGCCTCCGATGATGTGGCTACCCAGCTTGCCGGAGTTAACTTGGGTAGCCCCGACGCTGGCCCGAGCAGTTTCCGCCGGCCGCAAGGAAAGAAGAAGGCGGCGACCACCCGCCGCCGCGCCTCGACTCCATCTGCCCCCGCCCCCGCTCCCTTTGTGCCTCCTCCACCCCCGAACAACACGTTGTGGACCCTCTTGGGTCAACTCTATTTGAAGGATACGTCTAAGATGACTCTGGATCAACTTGCAACACATGAGCAAATGATCCGGGGTCTCAAGAGGCAATTGGGTTAGAGGACTAGTCTTCCACGTGTGTAATTTTTAATTTGTAGGATTTTAATTATGTATTTTTTTTATTTTCTAGGATTTTAATTATGTATTTTTATTTTTTAGTATTTTAATTATGTAATTTTTATTTTTTAGGATTTTAATTATGTAATTTTTATTTTTTAATGTATTTTTATAATGTAGAAATGTTTTTAATAATTGGAGTATTTTAATTGAATAATAGAATGGTGGGACCCTTGAATTTGTCCTTAGCTAAGAGCACGGATGTGGGTGTTGTGCTCTTAGCTAAGGACAAGGAGTAAAAGTGGGTCAGGGTCCACTTCCGTGCTCTTAGCTAAGAGCACGGATGGGAATGTTCTTACAGTCTCTTAACTCCTTCACTTTCCTCTCCTTTTCATTTCAATTAATCCAAGCCACAAATTTTCACACCCTCTTAGTCCTTTCCATCCTTAACTTTTCATTTCAAATGACAATTGAGCGTTTTCCATAGTTCTCTGGGACCGGTGGTGGGTCGGCCAACCCTGCCGGACCCCACCTACCTCCGCCTCTAGCCTGGGGCCACTACCAAAATGGTGATCATACAAAAATGGTCAATTGGGGCTTCTAAAGTGGGACGGAGAGGGAGTAATAGTTTTATTTTCGGTTCGTCTGTCAATACTTGTTACACTTATTTTTTACTATCACTACTTTTGGTAATGAACGTCACATTTCACTAATTCATTTCACTCCCATTTTGTTATAAAAAATTATGATCCACATTGCACTAGCTTTTTCAACTCATTTTTCTTAATATTTCTCAAAATCCAAGCCGACTCATATGTTATAATAAAAATAATACTTGTACTAAAAAGTAGAATCCACATTGCACTAACTATTTCAATCTAGTTTTTCTTAAAATTCGAGCCATTCACATGTCCTTATAAAAAAGTAGCATTAACAATCTACTTACTTTTAAACCAACTCAACGTTATTTACATTTCTTAAAACTCAAATTAACAACTGACAAGGGAGTATCACACTGCTTATTTAGCACTAACAAACTAAACAGAAAATTAACGAAACATGATATGCAATAGATGACTCCAACCCAACCATCAACCATTAACCTAGTTGATAAGGCAACTGCCTTAATTTTCATTTTCTAATTTCCTCAACCAAACATTGGCCGGATATCACTTCTATGTTCTTGTCTCTATGCGATATTATGTTTGAACAAAACTAGTTCTGTGTTCCCTTATAAGCTTAAAATTCTTTAATATTCGTTCTCACCAGGCGTAACAGCACTTACATGAGTGAAGCTCAGCGAAGTGCTCTGAACGCCTTGCTATTCCGCACTGGTGACCAATCTAGAGACATTGCCCTTGTTCTTGCCACAAACAGGCCGGGGGATCTTGATAGTGCTGTGACAGATCGCATTGATGAAGTTATTGAGTTCCCAATTCCCCGGGAGGATGAGCGCTTCAAACTGTTGAAGCTTTACCTGACAAAGTATCTATGCGGTGAAGGTGATAAAGATTCAAGATGTGGCAGATTCATTAAGAATACGCCACAGAAGATAACCGTGAAAGACCTATCAGATGATGTATTACGAGAAGCTGCCAGAAGGACTGAAGGCTTCTCAGGCCGTGAGATTGCAAAACTGATGGCAAGCGTTCAAGCAGCCGTGTATGGAAGGCCCGACTGTGTTCTTGACTCGATTCTGTTCCATGAGATTGTGGACTACAAAGTTGCGGAGCATCACCAACGGATAAAACTTGCAGCTGAGGCTTGAAAGGGTCGAGGCTTAGCCTATGAGATTATGGGAAAGTTGAATTGATTCGGTAAGTCCTCTTTTAAGCTAATACTAATAAAATCTTGTTTTCATTCATTAAAGAGCATATTGGGATACTATAATGTTATTCATTTATTCCTTGAGTGAAATCATATTACATAGAGCTTACTAATTTTGACTCTGAACATTGGTTTGTATTTTGGTTTAGATGAAAAATTATTTTCAACCATTACAAATACTTGTCTTTAGTTTGTGTTTCTTATCTTGGCTGAAGTTGAATAGACATTGTAATATGCACTATTCAAATTTTTGAATGAAAATTGTCGGTTCCTATGTTCAAACATTTCAATTTACTTTAATTCTCTTACACATTTAAATACGAGTACTATGATTTTGTGAGATTAGTTGAAGGGGTTGGCTATGACTAATTATCACATGATTTCCAATTTAGAATTGAGTCGTAAGATTCAATCTCATGAACCGTACACCATATTTAATTAGAGGTACAATTTGCAAACTGAACAATCCTTACAATGCTAATTACTCAATCCTCCAAAAAGAAAGTGCTAATAATATGAGATGAGAAGAGTAAAATTTAATTTTAAATGAAGAAAAATTGTTTATCGGCGAACTATTGCCTTAATATCAATTAATAACTCCCTGTTATCTGACAATGTTCAAAAATGAACTAAAAATGAAGGGTTCGATGATACTGCACTAGAAATTAGTTCAGCATTTGATCATAATCTATAATCATGTTTCGTGATGTATTCTCCTATCATCACTCATAATTGCCACATGTGCATAAATAATATTCCCTCCGTCCGCCATTATTTGTTAATATTTCTTTTAGGGACCATCCATAAATATTTATTGCACTTACTTTTTACCACCACCACTACTACTATTACTATTGGTAATGGACTTTTTACCATTAGTAGCACTCATACTTTTGGTAATGAAACTCAAATTTCACTAACTAATTTCACTCACATTTCCATTATAAAAATAATACTCCCACTCCAGTAACTTTTTTAATATATTTTTTTATATTTTTTAAAATCCGAGCCGAGTCAACTTGTGTTGACGGACAGCGGTACTATCACACTGCTTATTTAGCACTAACAAACTAATTAGTGGGTGTTTACATGGAGTTATCTAATGTTTGGTTGGACATCTTTTATATGCAAGATCAAGTTATAGAGTTAGGATATCTCATTTTAAAAAAGTAATCCATGTTCATTTACTATAATACCCCACCCTTTTGCCACCCAATCTAAATTTTCAATCCATGCAACATAAGACCGGCTTCACCTCGCATGCAGAGGAATTTGTGGGCAATAGTTATATGCTCTTGCACAATAATCAAAACTAAAGTTTTAAGCAATACAAACTTATAAAATGACAAACCAAACATGTACCCTATCTCACTCTAAACATTTTCTCATGGATCGCGAAAATCGACAAACCAAACGAGCCCTTAAACGGAAAACGAAACACATATAGTACTACTATAGACGACTCCAAACCCAACCATTCGCACATCTAAAAAGGACTGCCTCCGCCACAATCTCCGCCACATCCCCCGGCACCATCTCCGCCACATCCCCCACCTCCGCCTCCACCACATCCTCCACCTCCACCTCCACCACCACATCCCCCACCTCCGCCTCCACCTCCGCCATGACCTTGATGTCTCTTCTTCTTCTTTTTCTTCTTGTTGTGATCGGCGCAAGCGAATAAGAGCATAGACATGAGTGAAATGGAGACAAGCAGAAGCATCACTCCAAACCCCCAACCCTCATTACTTATCTCTCCCAAAACTCTTCCCATTTTGTCACTCTACACAATTGTATGTTTGTATGTACATATATAGTTGCACTAACAGAGACTGAGTCAATGCGCGCCAATTCAATTTTCTCTTATAAATTGACAATTTTCTCTTATGATTTTAAGTATGTTTTGGATTTTATCAAAAATATCTTTGATGAATTTGCATATTGACTGGTGATTCTTCTTTATATATTTATGAGATGATAATGATAATTCTGTGATGTAGAAAATCAATCGTGTTCATGATCTTGACATTCATGGAATGATACCAGTTTCTCATAGACAAATACTAAATCAAGACAATTCAAACTAGTACGGACATCCTCAAAAGAATGTGCAATCTTAAGATAATTTCAATTACGATCAAAGCATAGCTAATATTAAGTGCATAACTATAGAACGAATCTCAGTCATTAGATCAAAACGATTTAGTTCATTATATGAATTTAAAAACAAAGAGTGAACCAAAATACCTTTATAGTGAAGTATTTACTCCGTCAAGGATTTAGTTCACTGTAATGGCGTTTTGGATCACTCCTTCGTGTGGTGAACTAAATCGCTCTTACAGTGAACTAAATTCGTATTCTCTAGCTAGTTTTGCATTTAAGTAGTGATTTTCCTAGATCACTTCCTCCATATTTATAACTTTAAGAATTGGGTTCAGTTTTCATAGTGGATACATCAGTGGATGTATAATATATTTATTGAAAATAATGATCATATTGGCATATTTTTATTGAAAATCATGAACATATTGTGCACGATTTACTTGTATTGTGGTTCGATGTTTGGATAATCGGCGTTGATATATTCTTCAAAATTAGTATTTTTCATCAATGCTCATATTAATGCATGCATGATTTGGACTCCTTGCCTTATTATATACTCCATATGACTTACTTTTCTGCCCCAATTGTAAAGTTATAAGTTTTCCAAATATGTTAAAATCTTATCAGGAAATAATTGCTATAGGACTAGTAGTATTATTTATTCTATTGATCTACCATCTAGATATTTTTCTCTTACTATTCATCTCTTCTCGAACCCCCTAGTGAAAATTGCTTATAGTTGTATATATTATTAATATGGATAATCAGTGTTGATACTTTCTTCAAAAATATCTTTGATCAACTCCCATGCAATGCATTATCTTGAATGTATGACAACTCCAAGTTTCTTGAATTAGTAGTATAATTAAGTTAAGCCGCAGATTTTTACACTCTCTTTAACTCCTCACTTTCCTCTCCTTTTCATTTCAATTAAGCTAAGCCACAGATCTTAATCCTTTCCATCATTTAACTTTTCGTTTCAGTTGACGAAGCGTTTCCCACAATTCTCCGGGACCGGTGGTGGGTAGGCCGACTCTGCCGGACCTCACCTACCTCCGCCACTAATGTCATCCCATGTACATATATACAAATACCAATACATGTTTAATACTAGGGAGTGCGTTAAAATGCTAATTAACATTTCTTAAGTTGCTAACTTGTTAACTCATCAACGTAGTGTATTAAAAATATCAACACGATCACACATATATGTTGACATTTAATTATCACTGTCAACATAATGTATGAAAATATCAACGTAACTTAAGTTTATGTTGACATTTCAGTATCATCGTGTTGACATTTTTAATGTATTCCATTGATGAGTTAGCAACTTAAGAAGAGTTAGCAACTTAAGAAAAGTTAGCAACTTATGACACCCCTTAGTACCATAATCATATTAATGCACCTAAATGTGTGCTTTAATATATGATAAGTACTACATGGTACAATGAGGGATTTTTTAGTGAACGCTCCAAATGCCGAGACAAATTAAGCATTTAACCTAAAAAAAAGTTAAGACGCATGTCACTAAATGGACTGTTATCCAACGATTTATCAATGTATATTATGCCATCATTAATTATTGACGAATTGCCTACAAATAAAGTTGTCAACGAACTCCCTGTTAGATTTCCGATGAGCGTTTGTACATAGTCAATTTTGAAATAACCGTCCTCTTTATTGATATTAGGCGTCGATATCCCCATTTTATAATATATGGGGCCATCAAGAATCCAGGTGGTACATCCACATTAAAAACATCCAAATAAATATTACTCCACTAAATTAAGAATTGCAATGAAACAAAGTCCAATAAAACATGAGATGTGACATGTTGGAAAACGTGTATATGAATCCTAGTTATATATACTCTCTCCGTTTAGCTATAGTTGAGGTGAAACTTTTGGGCACGGAGTTTTAGAAATGAATATTGAGTGTGTTAAATAAATAGATAAAATATTAAAAGAGAGGAAAAGATAGAGATAATAAAGTATAAATAATAGTATCACACTTATTTCATTAATCTATCATGAATAAACTAAATTGAAAATGAAAGGCAGTATCACGAACAAACTAAACAGAAAATAAAACACTATAAAAAATAGATGACTCTAAACTGAAAATTATACACGAACTAGTATCACTACATGCATATATATCTTCAACAAGTGCATCTAGCAGCCACCGCCTCCGCCACATCCCCCGCCTCCGCCACATCCCCCGCCACCGCCACCGCCTCCACCACACCCCCCTCCACCACCGGTCCATATCGCGGCTCCGCCTGCAGCTCCAGCTTTATGAGTGCTACTGTCGTCACCGCCATCGGCACAAGCAAATAAGAGCATAGACATGACTGAAATTGAGACAAGTAGAAGCATCACTCCAAACCCCCAACCCTCAAACCCTTCATTGAGACTCTCTTCAAAAACTCTTCCCATTTTATCACTATACACAATATTATGTATGTATGTATGTACATATATAGTTGCATTAAGATAGACTGAGTCAATAGTCGCCAATTCAATTTTAAATTGGTTAAGAAAATCGGCAATTTGAAGGAAAATATGTAACTATGTATAGTCATTGTTGTTTTTCGCAGTAATTTCCTATCATATGAATTGTAGTTGTATTATGATTTTGATGTTTTGGATCATCCAAATGTCTTTGATGAATTTTCATACAGACGGGTAATTCTTTCTCATTGAAATACGTGTCACCCACGAATGAAACTATTTTTATTAAATTGATTAAGAAAACCGGCAATTTGAAGGAAAATATGTGTGATTTCCAATAACTATGTATAGTCATTGTTGTATTTCGGAGTAATTTCCTATCATAATGAATTGTAGTTGTATTATGATTTTGATGTTTTCGATTATCCAAAAAAAATATATTTGATGAATTTTCATACTGACGGGTGATTCTTTCTCATTAAAACATGTGTAATTCACAAATGAGACTATTTTTTTAGGGCAGATGGAGTACTCTCCGTTTTTTAAAATAGCAACTATTTCCATTTTGGGTCATTCCTTAAAAATAAAAAGTTTAGAATCTTTCTATTTTATAACACAGACCCCGGCCACAATCTACTAACTCTACTTTCACTAATTTTTTTCTTCCTCTCTCTTACTTTACTCATTTTTCTTTTCCTTTCTCTTATTTTTACTAAATTTTCTTCTTACTTTACTAATTGTACATTAAAACTCGTATCGTTTCAAAGGTTTCTATATTCTTTTAATAAGAGGGAGTATTTTTTAGAGGATAATGATACCAGTTTTTTTTTAGGATAGTGATACCAGTTTTTCATAGAGGAGTACTAATTTACTAGCTTACTCATTCTAATAATCATGATCATATTGTGCACTAATTACTTGAATGTTTGGATAATAGGCGTTCATATTCTGTTTCATCAATGCTCATATTAATGCTTGATTTTGACCACATGTCTTATTATATTTATGACATTTTTTTCGTCTCACCAATCCTAAAATGCCAAGCAATCTATTATCTCAACTATATCTGTATAAAGTAGCAAGGATTTTGCCGATAGGGAGCCCAAGTCAATGTTAATAATTGTGGACTATTTAATGGTGTCAATGTCACCGAACAATTGCAACATTGACGATAGAAGATATAGGGAAGATGAGTAATTTGTACAATCTTACAATATTCTTTCAATAATTTTTCTTAAACATCCTTACTTAATACTTATATAACTCTATATAAAACTTAATACTATAAATGATAAAAATATAAATCAAAGACAATTTTTTTATATACTATTATTAATAATGATTAGTATTTAAAATAAATTAATTAGTAGAGTGCAAAACAATAGAGTTTTATGAATGATAATAGTAGAACAAAATTATAACAACATAAAAATGAAAAGAATATAAAAATAAAACAGCAAAAAAAGGTAAATAAAAAGAGAGAAAAAATAAAAAGAAACGTATAAAACACAAAATAAAACAATCAAGCATAAATAGATAAATAGTTGAATAATAAAATTGGTTAGAGAGATTGAACCTACATCCTTAGGAACACAAGATAGACCGTTTGCACTAGAACTACATTACATTTGTGATATAAAATGTACTCCCTTTGTCCCTAATAATTCGTCACCATTTGACCCGACACGAGTTTTAAGAAATGTAATAAAAAAGTGTGTTGGTAAAGTTGGTGGCACGTGGATCCTGCTTTTATATATTAGTTTTATAATAAAATATGAGTGTGAATGAGTTAGTGGAATGTAGGATCCACTACTAAAAATGGTAAAAGTGAAAGGTGACAAATTTTTAGGGACGGAGGGAGTATAAAATGAGTTTCGCCCCTATTATGAAATAAAATTTTATCATGAAATAATTGCTATTGTATTATTCATACTATTGAATTAGTAGTATAATTATGTTAAGCAGCAGAATTTTACACTCTCTTAACTCCTTCACTATCCTTCTCCTTTCATTTCAATTAAGCTAAACCACAGATTTTCACACCCTCTTAATCCTTTCCATCCTTACTTTTCATTTCAATTGACGATTTAGCGTTTCCCACAGTTCTCCGGGACCGGTGGTAGGTCGGCCGACTCTGCCGGACCTCACCTACCTCCGCCACTAAATACTAATGTCATCCCATGTACGTACAAATACCAATACATATTAAGGAGTATTTCATATTAATGCACTTAAATATGTGATGTAATATATATCCCTATATTAGTAGTATAATTTAGTTGCATTAATTTTTTATCACTGATTATTGACTATATACATTTGACATTGCTGGTCAAGACGAGCTAGTTGAATTGATATCTCTTAAAAATTGATTAAAACCATCGGAAATTTAAAGGAAAATGTGTAATTAACATGGGTAGCTTACTAATTTTGACTTTGTAACGAATGGTTTACATTAAGTTTATGATACATATGAAAGATCCTTACGATTTCGTTCTTAATATAAGAGAAATGTTTTGATTTGGAAGAGGCGGTTTTATGTTTATGATTTTCTTTTAATTTGGTTGGAATTACACTCATTACCACGCCGATATTCCGATTGTCCCAAATTTAAAATTTGAAGAGAAAAATAACTTTTTAGAAAATTTTGTGATATTAAATAATACTCCTTCCGTCCTGGATAATTTGTCCCACTTTTCTATTTCGATCTATCCCACATAATTTATCTCATTTCACTTTTACCATATTTGGTAGTGGACCCATATTCCACTAACTCATTCCTACTCATATTTTATTATAAAACTAATATATAAAAGTAGGACCCACTTTTTCAACTCATTTTTCATTATTTCTTAAAATCTGTGCCCGGTCAAAGTGAGACGAATTATCCGGGGCGGAGGGAGTATATGTGAAGCTATGGGAATCGAGAGGGTACACCCGCACTAAAAACATCCAAATAAGTACTAAGATAGAATGGTGTGACATGGTTGAAAATGTATATATGAATCCTACTTATATAGTACTCCACTTATATATATACATATAAGATCTTCTATCGTAATCATGCATGTTTTGGGATGTATTCTCCTATGGTCACTCATAATTGTTACATGTTCACGAATAATAGTATCACACTTATTTGATTAATATATCATGAATAAACTATATAGAAAATGAAACGATATGCAAAAATAGATGCCTCCAAACCCAACCATTGCATCTACCCGCCGCCACCACCGCCTCCGCCACATCCGCCGCCTCCACCCCCACCTCCGCCACATCCCCCGCCTCCGCCACATCCCCCACCCCCGCCATCACCGCCACCATCGCCGCCTCCAAAGCAATCGCCACAGCCACAATCGACGGCACCGGCATCACGTTTCTTCTTCTTCTTATTCTTAGGAGGCTTCTTCTTGTGATCGGCGCAAGCAAATAAGATCATAGACATGGCTGAAATGGACACAAGTAGAAGCATAAGCCCAAATCCCCAACCCTTAAACACTTCATTCCTTCCCTCTCCAAAAACTCCTATAACTCTTCCCATTTTAATTTTATCACTATGCACAATATATGTGTGCATGCATGTATATATATAGTTGCATCAACATAGACTATTTCAATACGCGCCAGTTGAAAAAATTGAATAAGACCATCGGAAATTTGATGGAAAATCTCTGTGCTTTTCCAATATCTAATGACTTATTTTTCAGAGTAATTTTATAATAGTCATATATAATTGCTTGTGGTTGTGTGATGATTTGATGTTTTGAATAATCCAAAAATATCTTTAATTTGTTGAATTTTCATGTTGACTTGTCTTTATATATTTCTTGGAGGATAATTCGTTGATGTAGAAGAGCAAACGTGTTCGCATGTGGAGTAATGATTGATTTGACATTCATAGAATATTGATACCAGTTTTCTTTACTAATTATATCCATTATACTCCTAGTAATTAAAAATAAATTAAAACAATTCAAATAAAAAAAATTGGCTTACGCTAGGGACGTAGGCAAAATACATAATTATGTAATTTCTCAAGAATATCAATTGCAATTGCACCATGCTTGCTAGTTTGGTACGATGGAATAGAATAATATTGGTGAAATGGAATGAAGATAGGAATGAAATAAGTAACAATTTTTTTTAATTTATTTTACATTTTCATTCAATTCTTTTATTCATTCTATCATAGAAAATGAATAGAATGAAAGTAGGAATCATATTTCAATATTCCACTATTCTATTTTATCATACTAAGCATGTCTATATGTCTATATTTATTACTACAGGAATTGGGTTAATTAAGCTTTCATAATAGACATATTTATTTCATAATAGTGTAAGTAGTTTGCGACCAACCAAGGGTGGATGCATAAAAAAATATTGATAGGGGCTGTAATTTCTAAATTTTCTTCCAAGTTATACTTTTTGGTGTTTTAGACTTTGTAAGGGTTTTTATACAATAATTTTCATTAAACTTGGATAAATTTTAAAAATTTATAAAAGAAAAATGTTTAAAAAATATTTTTATTAAGGGCTTTAGCCCCACCCCACTTCCACATGTGTCCGCCCATGGCGACAACCCGAAACAGAATAGTGCAGCTAACTTAGCACGGATGGAGTATATTTTATTTATATTTATTTATTACAAATGTACTTACTAAGGTTGGGGTGTCACATATATAATTTTTAGACCTTTTCCCCTCTAAGTAACATTAAGTCATTAATATATTATATAGTTTGATGATTTATATTTTTATGATAACAATAAAATATCACCATAATATTCATGCAACAAATTAGTGTGCGAATAAAATTGCAGCAGTTTATGTAATCATTCATTTTTATCAAAATTATCATTAGCAACATCGAATTGATTACCAAAAGTATTAAAGAAAGAATAGACAATAATTATATATAGGACCTTTCACCCATATTAAAACATCTAAATTACTGAATGGCCATGTTTGGTTGATGGGAAAATAATGTTGGAAAGAAAAATGATTCTTGGGAAAATGAATCATCGGAATATGATTCCTAATAACTTTACTTTCCAGTGTTTGGAAAATATCAAGATTTTATATTTTATATTTAATTTAAACACCAAACTAAAAATATACTACTACTTATTATTTTTTATTTATAAAAAATAATAATATAAATTTTTAATACAGTATTATTATAGTAATGATAATAATTATATTTATTATTATGATGGATAATTTAAATATGAATTGTCCATCATAATATATAATAATATAATTTTCATAATAGTTACATGGAGTATTATAATCATAAATGGTTATAGTAATAAATAGATTATTATTATTAATATTATTATAATTATGGATATTATAATTAAATAAATTATATAATTTAAATTTCACTACGATTTTATTGATTAATTATTAATTTATAAAATAATAGTAATAATTATTTATTTTTATTATTATTATTATTATTATTATATCATTTACATTATAATTATATTTTAGTTAATACTATTATGATAATAGCAATTATAATAATATAGTTATAATTATGATAAATTTAATTATAGTTACTAAAATTATGGATGATTTATAATTTTAAATAATAATAATAATAATAATAATAATAATATTGCATTAAATTTGTAAGAATCCTAAAGCTGGGAAAGAGAATTAATACCTAAGAAAAGCTAGGTTCTTAATCCTGGAAAGTTGTACTAACTTTCCTTGTTCCTAGATTCTGATTACTTTCCCAATTTAATTAAAAACCGAAACAAACATAAGAATTTAAAATGTGAGAAATCAGATTACTTTCCCAGACAGAATCCTAACAACCAAACATGACCAATAAGTAATATCACAGAATGCAAAGTGAAATAATAAAACATGCTTCTACTATGTTTTATAATCCTGTTTCAACATACTCCGCCACCGCCACCGCCACCGCTAGCACCGGCTAAGACAGAACCAACAGCGGCAGCGCCGGCATAATTACGTCTCTTCTTGTGAGGGTGAGAGGGCTTCTTCTTTTTAGCACAAGCAAATACAAAGATAGACATGGCTGAAATGGAGACAAGCAGAATCAGTACCAAACCCCAACCCTCAAACACTTGATTCAATCTCTCTTTAACACCTCCTCCTATAACTCTACCCATTTTCAAATATGTATCTATCAATTTATGCAACATTATGTGATATATATAGTTGGGTTCATCTTTCATCACTGATTATTAAACTATTTATTTGAATTAGCTGGTCAATACTGTCCAATTGTATATTAATTTCTCTAAGTTGATTAAGACCACAGGAATGCATCAAGTTAATTAAATTTATATGACTCTCTTTTTCCAAATTACTAGTATCAATAAAATTGCTAATAGTGTATCCAATCAAAGTCGTGCATGTTAATAAGTTGTGCACGAAAAGAGCTTACTTGTAAGTTACATTATGTTTTGATCAATTCCCGAATTTTCGTATTAATGAATGATTTTGACTGAATGATACCTTCAAGTTTCTTGAATTAGTACAAATGTGCAATTAAGAATTTCCATGGAAATTTCTTTTGCTATTTTCACCCTCGTTGATTAATTCATTTCTTTTTCACCCTAGAAGAAAAAAGAGGGAAAAAAAAGTCGTGATTTTCACCCTAATTAGTGTTATGTCGATAAGAGCATCCGCAGCGGTGCTCTTTGAGCTGTCCGTCCGTGCCAGCGGCACGACGCTGCTCTTAGCTAAGAGCACGTCCGTGAGTGAGGCAGAACTAAATTAGGGTTAGTTTTTAGGATTTTATATTTAGGTATAATTAAATAATATATGGAGTATAATATTATATTAAAACAAACTTGGTTTTTCGGTTGTTTTTGTTTCTCCGATCCGAACCGAAAAACCAAAATTTTAAAATTTTTAAAACTGAACCGAACATAATTTTGAAATTTCGGTTTGGTTCGGTTCGAATATTCAGTTTTTGGTTTTTTTGCTCACCCCTAGTAGTTTGTGACAATCCGAAACAGAATAGTGCGACTAACTTGGGACGGATGGAGTATATTTTATTTATATTTATTTATTACAAATGTAGTTAATCACTAAGGTTGGGGTCTCACATATATAACTACTAGACCTTTTTCCCTCTAAATAACATTAAGTCATTAATATATTATATAGTTTGATGATTTATTTTTATGATAAAAATAAAATATCACCATAATATTCATGCAATAAATTAAAAACACACCAATAATAATCATTCATTTTTATCAAAATTATCGTTATCAATGTCGAATTGATTACCAAAAATATGAAAGAAAGAGTAGACAAGAATTATAAATATGACCTTTCACCCATAACATCCAAATAACTGAATAACTACTACTTCCTCTGTCCCACAAAAAATGTCATACTTGTGGGATGGTAAGAGATTTTAGGAGGTGTGACATCTTTTGTGGGACGGAGGGAGTATCACAGAATGCAAAGTGAAATAATAAAACATGGTTGGAAACGTATATATATATATATGAATCCAACTTACAATTTCTTACAATTTCAACATCCCCCGCCGCCACCCCCGCCACAGCCGCCATCACCACCACCACCACCGCCACCGCCACTGCCACCGCCATAATTATGTTTCTTCTTTTTCTTTTGAGCACAAGCAAATATGAAGACAGACATGGCTGAAATGGAGACAAGCAGACTCAGCACCAAACCCCAACCCTCAAACACTTGATTCAATCTCTCTTTAACAACTCCTCCTATAACTCTGCCCATTTTCTACTATGTAAGTATCTTATATCAATGTATGCAACATTACGTTGATATATATATATATATATATATATATATAGGGGTGTATTCAGATGAAAACCATAATGTATATTAAAACATCAAACCACGTAAATAATGTACATTATACACACTAATAATGTACATTTTATTCATGTATAATGTACTGTTCTAAATATTGTACACACTAATAATGTACATTTACATTATATGAATTCTGTACATTATGCTGACAGTACATTATACATGAATAAAATGTACATTATAAGTGTGTATAATGTACATTATTTTACATGGTTTGATGTTTTAATATACATTATGGTTTTAATCTGAATACACCCTTATATATATATATAGTTGGATTCATCTTTCATCACTAATTATTAAACTATTTATTTGAATTAGCTGGTCAGTAGTACTGTACTGCCCAATTATATTAATTTCTCTAATTAAGTTGATTAACACCACAGGAAATGCACCTATATAGGTATGTATACCTATGATCATTGTTTGATTTTTCAAGTCTATGACTCTCTTTTTCCAAATTACTAGCTAGTATCAATTAAATTGCTAATAGTGTATCCAATCAAAATTAAAGCCGTGCATGTCAATATAAAGCTGTTCACGAAAAGAGCTTACTTGTAGACTTGTAGTTACATTATGTTTTGATTAATTCTCGAATTTTCGTATTAATGAATGATTTTGACTGAATGATATATACCTTCAAGTTTCTTCAATTAGTACAATTATGAATCTTTGCACGCGTGTCGTAGGCACGTGTCCCTTCCTATTCAACAATACTTATACGTTCCCACTTCCCAAAATACTATTAATTAGTACGTGGTAAGTCGGATGTCGATCCCACGAGGAACGGTCGTATCCGTTATGTATTTCAACACTTAAGAGTTTGGCGATGCCGCCACGCTTTAATTTAAAGAAGGAGGAAACTAAACTATAGAAATTAAACCATACTTACGAACATAGTGGGAACTAAAGTTTAAATAAAGTAACAATGCAAGCAAACTATGAACTTGAGACAAAACAAATAAACTGATACTTAAACTGGGCAAGTAAGTAAACTGGGCAGTTTAGCAGCAAAATCAGAATAGTGGCGAGAAAAATAACAACACTTTGTAAAATAACATTTTCGAGAATAAAAGGAACAAGGGGAAAGGAACCAGCTTTTGCCACAAAAATTACTAAGTAAAAGAAGCAAAAAGAACTAAGTAGAAAGCTGCTAACTAAATTCTAAATGTTCACACCTAATTGAAAGCTAGAGAAGCTAATTTACTAGGAAAGAGACACTTAAAAGGTAATTCTAAAAGCCTACTTAACTAGCTAGTTTGGAGACTTCCTAAGGTGACTAAACTGACATGAAAAGCATGAGAGAGAGAGTTTAAAACTGATTTTGGAGGCTCCATGTCAATGAGTGAAAAGGGATTGTACTAGTTGTTGCTTGCTATGGGCTATTATTCAATGGTCAAAAGTAATAGACAACTAAACTAAACAAAGGATAAAAGGATTAGCAATTTGAAATCAGATTTTTGGGTTCCTAAATACACTAAGGCACGAAAACTATGAGAAAAGAGAGACTAAAAGACTGCTACACACTTAACTATGCTAAAGAAACACAAGATCAACAAGTTAACTACCTAATTATGCCTTGAAAACACCAAATAAAAAGCTGAAAATTAGCAACATGGAGAAGATGAACAAGCTTAAGAACATTCAACAATGGAGGATAGAAATAACTAAAGAAACTGCAGCAACTAAAACACATTAGCTAGCATACAAGAACAAAGCTACTAAGCAAGGGAAAATCACCAACAATTGCAACTTACATTACACAATCGTTTTCTCTTCTTTTTTTTTACTGATTTTCGAAATTAAAAAGATGGAAAAGAAGGATTAACTAGCTGACCTAAACACTTAGAAAAGATCAAAGAAATAAGATGCAAAAAGAGAAATCTAAACAAGTTAAGCAAGTAAAACTAAACTAGCAACAACCACTATTTCTTTTTTCTTTTCTTCAATCAAAAGCTTCAAGTAGAATCAGCCCCTGCAAGACCCTTTCAAAAGCATAAAAAACTTCAAATAAACAAGCAAAGGAATCAACAAGGACAAAGGCTAGCTAGAGAACGAAAATAGTAAAACCAAAGCAAGAGATTAACTAAATGCTCAAGAACACCAACAACCAACCATAAATGCTAAACACCTAGAGATTTAAATACACCAAAAGCTCTTTATGATCAGCCCAACAACCTTAACTAGAGAGTTAAGATGCTGGAAAATGAGTACAAACAAGGAATTAGATCATTCAAAGCATTAAAACACTACATAACAACAAGCTTCACCCCATGGTGAGCAAAAGTGGCAATGGCTGCCTATGGTTCGAAATTTACTTCAAGGATGAGAGAAAACTAAGCTTAGAGATAGAAAATAAAACTAACTAAATCTAGCTAAAAAGTGGTGTCTCCAAAAGTTAGTGACTTCAAAATGGTGACGAATGCTAGCTTATCAATAATTAATCAAGACAATTCAAATTTAATAGGGTCACCCAAAAAGGAATAGAGGACTAATTTCAATTTTCATAGGACGAATGAAGTACTGTAAATCTGGGGAGTCGCATTTGATGCACATAGATAGAACAAGTTGTTCAATTAAAAGTTTTATTTACTCATTAGTGGATAATATTCTCGATAATACTTTGGCTAAAATGAGTTCATAGTTTCATGTTTGTTCTTGGAAGGAAGGAAAAAAAATTAAAGGCTCTTGATTGTGGATTCTAGTTAATCAAATTGTTTAGATACGTACATATTTCTAAGTTCTTGATGGTATGAAAAAAAATTAAAGGCTCTCATCGAAATCCTAACTTGAACATTTTGATGGTGGTTTATGGTGGAACAAAAAGAGTTAAGAGTGGAGAAGGCATGGTATTTATAGAGAAAATGGATGCATGGTAAAAGCTTGATTCATGAAAGAAATACATTGTCCAAAAGTTGTGGACCTTTTGCCAAATAAGGCAAGTTGTCACTTTTATCATTCACAATATACCATAAATGGCAAAAATATTACGTCTTGTCGCTTAAAAAGACGTGAGCCGTCGTTTGATAAGCGTGCTTGATGTGATGTGATTTCGTCGATCGTCTCGTCTTGATTTATCATGCTTTTTATCCTTTCAAGTAGGTATCGGAGTTTAAGGCGTGACTATTGAGCAAGATCCGGTGAGCATGGAGAGTATTTTTTTATTTTATTTATTTTTACTCTAATGTTGAATTCTATGTAGAACGTGTACGAACTTTTATTTGAAGCTCGGTCTTCGAAAACGGACTATAAGAATATTAAATATTGTAATAACACTATTTTCATTCACCGTTCGAACGTACTTCATACATAAAGCTCGATCACAACGCGTGGTAAAAGAGACTGGGCGCAAAGCTAAAAACTAATAAGTCTGTTTTCCAAAAGACTTGGGAAATAAAAAGGGCGGTCATTACATGTCATATTGAGTGATGGGATTATATATGGTCTAGAACTATTTGAAATTATAATATATCATTTGAAATTATAATATATCAGTGATTTTTATCTATACTACGTATTAATTATTTATTACAATGTATATGTTATAGACTAAGGTTGGGGGTGTCACATCATAATTTATAGACCTTTTGCATAATATAAACATGTATATAGTTTGATGATTTATATTTTTATGATTAAAATAAAGATCACTATAATATTCATGCAATAAATTAATGTGCGAATAAAATTGCTGTATCATTCATTTCTATCAAAATTATCATTATCAACGTCGAATTGATTACCAAGAATATTAAAAAATAGACAATAATTATAAATATGACCTTTCACCCATATTAAAACATCCAAATAACTGAATAAGTAGTAAGAATTACATAAAATATCACAGAATGCAAAGTGAAATAATAAAAACATGGTTGGAAACGTACATATAAATCCAATTTATTATACTAATTTCCAATAAGGATCTTCTATGTTTTATAATCGTGTTTCAACATACCCCGCCACCGCCACTGCTAGCGCCACAGCCGGCACTGCTAGCACCACCACTGCTAGCACCGGCTAAGACAGAACCAGCAACGGCGGTGCCGGCATAATTACGTCTCTTCTTGTGAGGGTGAGAGGGCTTTTTCTTTTGAGCACAAGCAAATATGAAGATAGACATGGCTGAAATGGAGACAAGAAGAATCAGCATCAAACCCCAACCCTCAAACACTTGATTCAATCTCTCTTTAACACCTCCTCCTATAACTCTACCCATTTTCTACTATGTATCTATCAATTTTATGCAACATTATGTGATATATATAGTTGGATTCATCTTTCATCACTAATTATTAAACTATATATTTGAATTACTTAGCTGGTCAATACTGCCAAATTGTATATTATTTTTTCTAAGTTGAATAAGACCACAGGAAATGCACCTGGATACTTTTCCAATATCTGTAACCATTGTTGATTTTTCAAGGTAATTAAATATCTATGAACTCTCTTTTTCCAAATTACTGTAATTTAAAATTTTATTAGAATTGTTATAGTAGTGTGTCCAATCAAAGTTGTGCATGTTAATAAGCTTGGAGTTATATTATGGTTTGATCAATTCTCATATTAGTACATGATTTTGACGGCATGATACTACTTCTTGAATTAGTACAAGAAGTCATGATTTTCACCCTGGTTAGTTTTATTTTATGTAGATAAGCTACCGATTTTTCTTATCAAATAATTAACTAGTTTATCCATTATACTAATTAATTAAGACAATTCAATTTTAAAAAATTGGAACATATTCGGGGACACCTTTAAAAAACAGTCATGGTTTTCTCCCCGGTTAGTTTTATGTAGATAAGCTACCAACTTTTCTTGACAAATAATTCACTAGTTTATCAAATATAATAATTGAGGAGTAATTAATTAAGACAATTCAAATTTAAAAAATTGGAATACATTTAGGGACACTAGAAGAGGAATAGATCGACTAATTTTGTGGGACGAATGAAGTATAAATTTAGGTCTATAATTCATAGTTGATGCACATAGATACAAAAAAAAAATGCTGTATTTAAAATTTTATATTCTCATTAATGAATAATATTGCATAATTCGAATCAAATTTTTTTCTAAGAAAAAAGGGTGTGAAGTTCAATGCTAGAGAAATGAAGAGAGGAAGTAATGTTGGCAAATACAAACCTTTTTAGTTTGGTACTTAACCAAGTTTTGGAAAGGTTGTGAAGTGAAGTTAAAAAAGTAAAACAATGCTTTTCTTAGTTTTCTTAAACATGTAGTAATAAAACCTAGTACTATAAGACAAGGCTTTTCTTGGCTTTTCCCATGCATCAAATTAAACACATCTTAAAACAAGCATCGTTATTAAACTTCTTTCACAAGATAACTTTACAAATAATATGGAGTAGTATATATATACACATGCATAGTTCTTGAAGATCTTGAATCTATATTTGGGGCCTTAATTTTCCAACAGACTTGAGGATGTGCTTCTTTTTCTTCTTCTTCCTTTTTTTTTTGTATGTACAACTCCTAAGGATGATCCTCCTCTGCAAAATGAGAGTTAGAGATGTGTTACAAAGGAGAGGATATTCAAGTTTTCAGATAAGAAACCACACAACTTACGCGAAGAGTCTTCGTCTATATGTACAAAGAAACTCGCTGCGACTATCAGATAGCACAGAAGAAGCATCAGCCCTTTGAAGTAATTTGATGTCCCTTCCTGCATATATATGTATTTGTATGAATGAGTTGCAATACGAGATTACTTTCGAGAAAGCAAGTTAAATATCTCACCTGTAGCATGAAGGCTACTACAAGAA